>NC_137000.1:22273639-22313639 GCF_032717465.1 Coenobita brevimanus | reverse complement strand
TCGTTATGAATGGGGCCATGTGGTGGACAGTACAGACAGCAAACGGACAGATGCGTGCTATGAAATTTTACTCTGCATGCAATGGAGTTACGATGAGCATAAGACCTATATAAAGCAGAGATGTGGGATTTTATTACTTTATTGATTGTGGCGGTTTGGGATCAGTTTGTTAAAGCCCATATTACAAATTCAGCGAGAAATATAGATTCATAGCCATAGAGGGTGAATATAAGATTAGTACCAAACCGACCGAGCCACCTGAGCATTCCCTAGTCAGGCTGGCTGTCACACGAAGACCGCTTTACATTATGAAGCAGCTGCAGGGTCAGGGCTACTCCATATACCCACACCTTGCCAACTCAAGGTATATATATTCATATATATATTGCATGAGAATGCAAAAGTGAACAAATGTGGATTGACTGAGACTATAATGAGGTGAGTGTGAGAGAGTGAGAGTATGGGTGGGTTATATATATATATATTTTTTTTATGTGAGGAAGAAGGAACCAAAGGCAACGAGCCTGCAAAACTATTCCTTCCAAGAGAAAAACAAAATATAAGAGAGAGCCAAATTCAAGATCCGATCATTTCCAGATGCCTGGACACACTGCGTTTGAAAAACTGGAGATCATAGGAAGTAGGAAATACAGACAGAGAGAGACAGTTCCAGAGTTGACCTGTTGCATAAATGAAGGACTGGGAGTAACGGTTAACTCTTGCATTAGAGAGTTGGACAGAAAAGGGATGAGAGTTTGCTGCTAGACGGGTGCTACACGCCCGTCGTAGGGGTGGAGGAATGCATGCAGACAGTTCAGAGGAGCAGTGACCATTGAAGTAGCGATAGAAAAGAGATAAAGATGCAACAGTGCAGCGAAGAGACAAAGGTTGAAGGGAGTCAGTAAGAGGAGGAGAGTTAATGAGGCGAAAAGCCTTTGACTCCACCCTATTGAGAAGAGCTGTATGTGGGGAGCCTCCCCACACATGAGAGTTGTACTCTACACAGGGGCGGATAAAACCCCTGTATAGAGTCAACAATTGTGCAGAGGTAAAGAAGGAACGGAGTCGGCTTAGCACACCCAATCTCTTGGAAGCAGATTTTACAAGAGATGTAATATGATCTTTCCAAGACAAGTCCCGAGTAAATGAAACCCCAAGCATGTTCAAGGATGATGCAGGATTAAGCTGAATATTATCAAACATTAGTGGGTATACCTGTGGAAGATTTTGTTGGGTTGATAGGTGCAAAAACTGAGTCTTTGATGCATTAAAAACAACAAGATTATTTTTATCCCAGTTAGAGATATGAGCCAAGTCAGACATTAGGTGTGCCATAGCCTCATCCCTTGTTTGTTGAAGTAACTGCTGAGATGGACGTTGCGGGAATCGAATCGAAAGGTGAAGGGTGGAGTCATCAGCGTATGAGTGGATAGCGTTAAATGTACAGCTTAGAAGGTCATTGATGAATAAAAGAAAGAGAGTTGGTGATAGGACAGAGCCCTAAGGAACACCACTGTTAATAAATCTAGGAGAAGAACGATGGCCGTCCACAACAGCGGCTATAGAACGACCAGAAAGGAAGCTAGAGATGAAGGCACAGATATTGAAGGATAGAAACCATAAGAGGGCAGTTTGGAAATTAAAGATTTATGCCAGACTCAATCGAAAGCCTTAGAGATGTCAAGTGCAATGGCAAAGCTTTCGCCAAAGTCCCGAAAGGAGGATGACCAGGAGTCTGAAAGGTAAGTGAGAAGATCGCCGGTGGAGCGTCCCTGACGGAACCCATACTGACGATCAGAAAGAAGATTGTGATAGGAAAGATGCTTTAAAATTTTTCTATTAAGAACAGACTCGAAAACTTTTGAGATACAGGATGTTAAAGCAATTGGACGATAGTTAGAGGGTTGGGAATGGTCACTCTTCTTTGGGACTGGCTGAATGAGAGCAAACTTCTAGCAAGAAGGAAAGGTACAAGTTTACAGACAAAGGCGAAAGAGTTTGCCTAGGCAGGGTGTAAGCACAGAAGCACAGTTCTTGAGAACAGCAGGAGGGACTCCATGAGGTCCATATGCCTTATTAGTATTGAGGCCTGTGACAGCAGAAAATACATCAGCTGAAGAAATTTTAATGTCAGCCATGAAGAAGTCAGAGGGGGGAAGTGATGGAGGAACAGCACCGGAATCGTCTAAGGTGGAATTGGAGGAGAAAGTCTGAGCAAAGAGATCTGCTTTATCAGTAGAAGAAATAGCTACAGAGCCATCAGAGTAGAAAAGAGGAGGGATGATGAGGTAAAGTTGTTAGAAAGGTTTTTGGCAAGGTGCCAGAAGGAGCGGAAAGAATTCGAGTTAGGGAGTTGAGAGCACTTAGTACGGATGAAATTATTTTTAGCAGAGCGAAGAACAGACTTAGCACGATTCCGGGCAGAAACGTATAAAAGATGTGATTCAGGGGTGGGTTGGCTCCTGTACCTTTTATAGGCCCTCTCCTTGTTGCACAGGAATAGGTGAGAATGAGAGGGAAAAGACGGTGTATGTACTGTGTGTAAGAGATGGAGGGAGAAAAGTTATAAGAGAGTATGGATCAGTTGGTTCAAGGATTGTGTGGATAAGATTGAAAGTGGGAATACAAACGTGAGCGATTCTATATGTGTATGCACCAATGCAAGAACGTGCAAGTGGAGTGAAAGAAGAGTTCTGGGCAAATGTGGAGGCATGCATGGAAAAGTTTGAGAGGAAGAAGAGGGTGTTTTTGACTGCATATACGACTGGAAAAGTAGGGAATGTGAAGGTGAACTGAGTTGGTGGTGAGCGGGGTGTGCCTGCAGAAGTGGATGAGAATGGCAGTGCTCTAGTAGATATTTGTTTGGGGAGAGGGTTGGTGATAGCCAATACATTCATTAGGGACAACATGATTCAAAGGTATGCGAGGCGAGCGATGAGAGGAGTGGGAGGTGAACTGAATGAACGGAAGGCAATGACTGATTACATGTGTGTGTATGACAGATGGATGTAATGGTTGCAAGAGCATACAGAACCTGGGGAAGTGGACTTTCTGACCACTACTTGGCTATAGTGAAAGTCAAGATCCAAGTGCAATGGAGGAGTATAAGGAGGGAAGGACAGGAGGAAATATTCCATACAAGGAGAGTAGAAAAGTTTCAAGAGGATAGAAAAAAGGCAGAATGTAAGAGACGTGGAGGAGCGACTGGGTAAATATGATTTAGAGCAGATGGGGGAGGTGGAAAATGTATACATGATTTTCAATGGAGAATTCTGTGTAACAAGTGACGTGGTGTGTGGGTTGAAGAGAAGACGAAAGGGGGTGCAAAAAACAGCACGGTGGAATGAAGACGTGAGGCAAGCTGTGGTGCAATAGAAGAAAGCATATGGTGAGTGGATGGGAAGCAGAGGCATGAAGGAAGCTGAGAGAAGGAAGACAGAGATATATGCAGAGAGGACGAGAGAAATGAAAAGAGAAGTAAGAGAGACTAACGCCAGTAGTCTTGACCCTGAGGGCAGGGGCTACCTTCCAATACCCTGCTCGAAGTGGAAACTCACACTTTCAACGTACTGTAAGTTGTAAACTTGACAGTGTGAGAGTGCATCCCTTCGTGTGGGTAGGCATGATAAACAGTTGGTAACACTGACTAATTTTTAAATTTAAAATAAAAAAAAATAAAAGAGCATGTGACAGTTTCTAAGATTGACATACAAGGTAATCTCTTAATGTTAGCAATTCTTACCTCTTTTATTTTATTAAAGACTGGCATTTGTTCTTGAATACTCTGTATAAAAGTATGCATACAGGCTTTCGAGAACCTGTACCGTAGGAAAAATTCGGTGTCAGACAGCATCAATGGGGTTCATGAAGCCAGTAATAAACCCATGTATCCGCCTTGGCTGGTCATACCGATTTTGACTACATTTCTGCCCCAAATGCTTGTTTTTGCCATTTTTCCCACTCAGAACCCCGAAATCCCACCAGTCCCCAAAGACACCTGGGAGGAGGGAGGGAATAAATTTGAAAACCAATCACGAGCATCGAAAATAAAGGTCAAATTCGTTCAAATCACACCAAAATACGCCAGAAAAATATATTACCAAACTATCTATCTATCTATTGCCAGACGCCTCAATCCCGTTTGGGGTGGCCACAAACAAATCGCCTCCAAGTCGCCCTGTCCCCCGCCATTTCACTACCCTGCTCCCAACTCACACCTCCCTCTCTCATATACCTCTCCACCCCATCCCTCCATCTCATCCTCGGCCTCCCCCTCCCTCTTCCCCCCTCCACCTCACTCACATACACTCTCTTCGTCAGTCTTTCACCCTCCATCCTCTCCACATGGCCAAACCACCTCAGTGTGTTCCTCATAACGCTTCCTATCACATCCACATCCACACCACAACGCTTCTTTATATCCTCATTCGTCAGCCTGTCTCTCCACGTGACTCCACAGGCTCCTCTTAAATAACTCATTTCCACTGCTCTCACTCTTGACTTGTGTCCTTCCAACAATGTCCAAGCTTCACTTCCGTACGTTAGAGTTGGTATCACAATAATGTCATGTAGTAACTTTTTCACTTCCATGCTCACTTCCCTGTTTCTTATCACTGCTTTCAAGGAACTAGCAACCTTTCTTCCCTGCTGTACCCTTTCAAGCACTTCACCCTCCAAACCTCCATCCTTACTCATCACACTACCCAAATACTTAAACGTACTCACATTTTCCAATTCCTCACCATCTAACCTCGCTGTACATTCACTAACTTCACCTCTCTCAAAGACCATCACTTTACTCTTCCCTTCATTCACCTTTAGGTTCCGTTTCTTACACACTCTCTCAAACTCATCCACCAAGCCTTGCAGCTCCCCTTCGTCTTCACTCAACAACACAGTATCATCTGCAAACAACAGTACAGGGAGTTTCCAAACACTATCCTCTCTCAGCAGGGCCACTCCAACATCCACTACCCTACCTTGTACCTCTTTTATTACCCCATCCATGTACAGATTGAACAACCATGGAGACATGACACATCCCTGTTTCAAACCAACTTTCAAAGAGAAAAATTCACTTAGTTACTTAGTTCACCATACACACGCACTGCAGCCTTCGCACCATCGTACATACTCTTCACAGCATTCAACAACTTCCCATCTACTCCATATATTCTTAACACTTTTCACAATCCTTGTCTATCCACCCTGTCATATGCTTTCTCCAAATCCATGAAAGCCGCATAGAACTTCTTTCCCTTCTCTAGAAACTTTTCCACTAAAGATCTAGGAATGAATATCTGATCTACACAACCTCTTTCCTTCCTAAAGCCTCCCTGTTCTTCTCTAACTAATTTCTCTGTTCTTTCTCTAACTCTGTCTATAAGTATCCTACCATACACTTTTCCTATTATACTTAGAAGACAAATGCCCCTATGATTACCACACACTTCTTTTTCCCCTTTTCCTTTGTACAAGGGAATAATTATACCTGACTTCCAATCCTCCGGGACTCTACCTTCCTCCCAGGCCAATCTGCACATCTTCCACATCTATTCTACTACTATCTCTCCCCCATGCTTCAGCATTTCACCACACACTCCATCAATTCCTGGGACTTTCCCCGATTTAACTTTCTTCATTGCTTCCACAACTGCTAACCTACTGATTTCTTCCTGTCTTCTCACCTCCCTCCTTCTCCCAGCCATTCCCCAGCCACTTATACTCGCATTACTTCCATCCTCTATGTACAACAATTCCTTAAAGTGTTCTCTCCATCTGCTCACTTTTTCTTCCTTCTCCACTAGTAATCTACCATTTTTATCTTTCACTCCCCTGCTAACTTCACCTCCACCCTGTCTTACTCTTTTCACTTCTCTCCAGAACATTTTCTTACAGTCCCTCCACTTTACACTCAAATTCCTTCCAAATTCCTCATCCACTCTCTTCTTACTCTCTCTTACTAATCTTTTCACCTCTCTCTTCCTTTCCACAAACCAAAACAAAATAATGAGGACTTGTAAAAGTTTACCGAACACAAACGTGAGAATCGTAATTGAAACTAACTAATTGTGCACGATTCGTCTGTTTAGGTAGTACTCGGCCATTCTTTACTGCAGGAATCAGTTCATGAACTAATATAACTAATTATAAATGTACCATGCACCATATCTGATAAACAGCTTAGTAGTAATGGTGAAAAATATAATGGAAGTGGATACAGTATCTCATCTTTGTTTTTGCCTTGTAAATTAATCATCTCCGGAGAAACGGTGAAGTCTTTTAAAACGATAAAAATATTAAAAGTTTATTTTTTACTGTACACGATATTTTTATTATTAAATTATAATTCCCATCACACACATCATAGGGTCCTTCAAATTCCACATAGTTTTCTTTGCACAAGGCTGCTATAACATGACGAAGGGGCAAGTGGAGGGGTACTATGAGACTCCCCGCGGATTCCAGTACTATACTTTGGTAATCCTCTCCCCTTCACTGGAGAATGTTCTCCCTTTCCTGTGTTAATATTACCAAAAGAACGCCTGCCCACAGTTTAAGACTACGGATGTAAGAAGTGAGTGGATAAGGAATTTGGAAGGAATTTGAGTGTAAAGTGTAGGGAATGTAAGAAAATGTTCTTGAAGAAGGTAAAGAGAGTTAGACAGGGTATAAGAAAGTTAGTAGGGGAGTGAAAGATAAAAATGGTAGAATGATTGTGGAGAAGGGAAAAAAAGTGAGCAGATGGAGAAAACACTTTAAAGAACTGTTAACATACAGAATGAAAGTAATGCGAGTATAAGTGGCTGGGGAATGGATGGGAGAAGGAGGGTGGTGAGAAGGGAGGAAGAGATCAGTAGGTGGAAGTAGTGGAAGCAATGAAGAAAGTCAGATTAGGGAAAGCTCCAGGAATTGAAGGCATGTGTGGTGAAATGGTGAAGCATGGGGGAGAGATAGTAGTAGAATGGATATGGACGATGCGCAGATCGGCGTGGGAGGAAGATAGACCCCCAGAGGATCGGAAGTCAGGTATAATTACTCCCTTGTACAAAGGAAAAGTGGGAAAAGAAGTGTGTGGTATTCACAGGGACACCGTCTTAGTGTAATAGGCAAAATATATAGTACAATACTTATTGACAGACTTAGGAAACTTGCAGAGGAAATAGTTGAAGAAGAACAGAAAGGTTTTCGGAAGGGAAGAGATTTCGTACATCAGACATTCATTCTTGGGCCTGTAATGGAAAAGTTTTATAGAGAAGGGAAAGAAGTTGTATGCGGCCTCCACGGATTTGGAGAAAGCATATGACAGAGTGGATAGACAAGGAATGTGGAAAATAATAGGAATAGATGGAGCAATTGGGTAGCTGTTGAATGCCGTGAAGAATATGTATGAAGGTGCTAAGTCTGAAGTGCGTGTGGATAATGAAGAAAGCGAATTTTTCTATCTGAATGTCGAACTGAAACAGGGATGTATGTCTCCATGGTTGTTCAGTCTGTATATGGATAATTATAAAACAGATATGAGGTAGACCAGTGGATGTTGGAGCGGCCTTAATGAGAGAGGGCAGCGTTTGGAACCTTCCTGTTTATTGTTTGCAAATGATACTGTATTGTTAAGTGAAGACGAAGGGGAACTGCATGGCTTGGTGAATGAGTCTGCGAGAGTGTGTAAAAACGGAATCTAAAGATGAATATTGGGAAGAGTAAAGTTATGGTTTTCGAGAGAAATAGTCACTGAATGTACAGTGATGTTGGATGATAAGGAAATGGGCAATGTGAGGTCATTTAAATTCTTGAGTAGTGTGATGAATAAGGATGGAAGTTCGGAGGATGAAGTGCTTGAAAGGGTACAGCGAGGAAGAAAGATTGCTGGTTCTTTGAAAGCAATGATAGAAACAGGGAAGTGAGCATGGAAAAAAGTTGCTGCATGATAGTATTGTGATACCAACTCAAACGTAAGGATGTGAAGCTTGGACCTTGCTGGAAGGACAATGAGAGCTGTGGAAATGAAATAAAAGTGGGTGTGAGTGAAGTGGAGGGAGGGAGAGAGAGGGGGAAGGCTAAGAATGAGATGGAGGGATGGTGTGGAGAGGTGTATGAGTGGGGGGGGGGTGATGGGGGGAGGGCAGTGAAATGGCACGGGAAAGGGCGACATGGAGGCGATCTGATCGTGCCTACCCCTTTCGGGATTAGGCGTCTGACAACAGATAGATAGATAGTGATATATATACTGTGCTGTATTGCACAAAATGCCATTTTAAAACTGATAGAAGCCATTCAATTCTTTATATCACATTCAGAGACATATGGTTCTTATATATATATATATATATATATATATATATATATATATATATATATATATATATATATATATATATATATATATATATATATATATATATATATATAGATATATAATCAACATCCGGACCTCCTTTCCCACCCAAGGCAGGGTGAGGAGTAGCAACGTCCAGACAGCCAAAGTTTGCCCAATTCAATGGGCCACGCTTCCATTCACTCATCATTGAAACCCTCGAGATTCTGACTCTATCAGATAAGAAAAAAAAAAAAAAAATCACCATGTTCTGTAGCTTTACATATACCTATTTGATAGAGCCAATCCGAACGCTGTCACGTTAAAAATAGGTTCCAAATCCTTGCTTATGCGCTCCTCCGCACAAAATTTATCCACCATGATCGGTTTCTTGTCAGTCCCTTAGCCTCACCAACTTCCATATCTCTCTTCCTCACACACTCATCCACCATATCCCTCCGCCTTCTTCTTGGCCTACCTTGCCTCCTCCCTCCTTCAAATTCGTTCAGATATACCTCTTTCACCAATCTATTGTTATCCATTCTCTCCACGTGACCAAACCATCTCAGTACGGTACATTCTCTTCGCGATTCTGGTGTCCAGACTTCCTCACTCACCATCCGTACCACATTATTCCGTATCCCATCCACTCTCAATACTCCACATACGTTCCAGCAGTCCCAACTCCACTGCTCTTACTCTTGACTTTCCATTTTCATGCCACACCATAGTCTCACATCCGTATGCTAAAGCTAGCACTAACACTCCTTCATGTAAGCCTCGTGCAGCTGCAATACTCAAGCCTCTGCTTCTTATCAAGGCCTTCATAACACCAGCTATGTTCCTTCCTTATGTCACTCTACTTTCCACTCTTTTTGGACATTTTCCTCTTTTCTTGTTTTTTAATACCTGTACCCAGATATTTGAACTCTCTCACCAGTTTCACTCTCACCATTTACTGTAACATCTCCCTGGGAGTCACCTTCTCTCTCAATAATTATCACTTTACTCTTATGTATATATTTATACACAGTAGAGAGAGAGAGAGAGAGAGAGAGAGAGAGAGAGGTGGGGGAGCTCATCATCCACTCACTTGATGTAGTACTGCTCTCGGGTGTCTGCCCTTTCCTCTCCTCCTTCCTTCTTTCCTTCCTTCCTCTTCTGTCTTTCTTGCCTTCATTCTGTCCTCGTCCTGCTGCTCCCTATAGGTGACTTTACACTCTCTTTACAGTCTTTCTTTCCTTCATTCTATGCTTTTCCTTCTGCCTACGGGTGACTCTACATTAAGCGACAAGCCAAATGGTATCCTGCATACCCGGGAATCATTTACTACGCTGAGTGGTAACCATACAACCAAATTATGGCGCCCGGTTGTTTTAGTGGGTAATTATGGCGTTCCAATCGAAATGAGCCGGTGAAGGTTTATAGTCAAGGGGTGGTTGGGATTTATTGATCACGTTATGCCACTCAGGGATGAGTGAGGCTGGTCACTCTCATCTTAACTGTCAGGATCAACTTGCCTAGCTCCGGGCTCCTACGCTCCTCATAGGACAAGGTAGGATTGGATGATGGGTTGATGGATCGATGGATAAGTATATATATATAGCTATGGATAATACAGAAATTCATTCTACTACAGAGTATCACAGAAACCTACAGTATCAGAAATGATTAAGGCTTGTTTTAACCAAGCCTCATAATTCATCACAGTTATTCAGTGTTGATGGGAGTTGTATAGTTCATTTCTAGTTTTATGGAACATTTCGACCCCTTGCTTTATCATACTACCGTATCCTTGTGATTCTCGTCTTTGTAGATCATTCACAATAAAGTTAATGTCGTCAACATCCCAAAATCAGTTCAATAACTGAGTAAATGTTGACTGATGATGTCATGGGAACATTTTGGGAGCTGCATGTTTGTTAATCTGAATAAGTCTAACTTCCTTGTGTTTGTACTTATAACACATCATTGCAAAACCTTCTTGTTATCAGTATACGAGAGTCATTTGAATTGGAGAGGTTCAATATAACATTCATTATCACCTCCACTGTAAGAGAGATCTCCCATACAAATAATAAATAAAATCACCATACTGCCTCCGTTACTAATGGCGATCTCATAATTAAATATATATTGTTTTCTAGGCTAATTCTCTTGTCTAACTCCTATGTTCTACCCCCCATCAATTTACGTTTACTTCTTCGACTTCTACTCCTCGTACATTGTTACAGCTCACTTTTCATTTCACTTCCCCTCTAGTTCCCCACCCTCCCCATCATTCTCCATCTTGCTAACTACTACTAGTCACCCCTATGCGCCCCCACACAGATATACACATACATAGAGTATAACCTCCTCCTTCCATGTTTATGTCCATTTCTACATAGTGCACATTAAAATGATCTGTGATATTAATAAAAATATGGTGCCCATTTGCCTGGGTGGAGAGACATAATTGAGGCGTCCAACACAGAATCAAACTGCCACACTCTTCCTCGCACGGGACTGCCCAGTAGGGGCAGTTGCCTGTCTGTTGTTGTTACTAATTACTTCTTATTAACGGGATATTGTAAAATTATTAACCTTGTTTATACTTATGTAAATGTTAATGTGGGTAATACTCGTATGTAGCTATGTGTAACTATGTGCAGCTGTGAGAAGGGCTGCGTGACTGATTTCGCTGACTTAGGTCTCATCATTGCTTGGATTTTGATTTTGTAGCATCGTTTGAAAGCCAAGGCTGAGAGCGAGCCCGGCTTTCTGCGAGTTCAAACAGGAGCGTCATTCAGGACTGTTAAATCTAGCCAAGAATAAAGAGGAAAAGCTAACGAGGATTTAGAGTTTATCCTTGCCTTCAATCACTGTTTCAGTTATTGAGTCTGCTCGGCCAGAAAGACCGAGGTTACTTAACCAACACCAACTATCAGAGGTCTCCTCTGAGGGGAATAAAACCACCCAGCAGCAGCAAGACTGATTTGAAAAAATTGGCGCCTTCGTGATGAAGGGGTCAATGTAAACAGTTTTTAACCGCTGCAGAGAAGCTGGGGTATCAGTCGGATATTGCATTTGCTTGAGTAGTTACTTTATTCTCGTCCTGCCACTGCTGCTGCTGTTCCAGCCACAGTCCGTTGCTAGCACACTTTCTCCACCTAGCCTTATAGTGTTATGTGTAGTTGACATCTTTCCCACGTTACACCTTCCCTGCCTCTTCCCTCCACCACTTTCCTTTTTCTTCCCTTCGTTGCCCATGCTCAGTATCTCCCTTCATGACTTCAGCCCTTTTTCAGACAATTCCTCCTCTGAGGGAACAGTATATATATATATATATATATATATATATATATATATATATATATATATATATATATATATATATAGCGTATAATAAAAGCGTTTATATGTTTAGGTAATGTGCATACATGTTTATTTTTTCTTTCTTTATGGAAAATTACACTATGACGACTTTGTCTTAGAGATTAGGTTTACATACAAGTACAGCCATTTTTTTTTTTTTTTCGCTGTAGCCAGCATCCTCAACCCCCACCTTGCCACCCTGCTATAGGAGGTCTCACCTAACCCCTACTTTCCAACTCCAAGCACTACCGCACTCCCAACTTACTTCGTAGGATGGTCTCGCCATAAGTCTCGCGAAAGGATAGTACCTAAGTCTCGCGAAAGGATAGTACCTATAAATGACACTAATTTCTTTTTTACACAAACACACACACACACTCTCTCTCTCTCTCTCTCTCTCTCTCTCTCTCTCTTTTACACCTCACACACACACACACACACACACACACACACACACACACACACACACACACACTCAAATTGTCTAAAACACCAAATACTAAATAGATGGCTCCTAATTTATAATCAAATATCTGCACAGAGTAGAGGTGTTCCAGTTTACATAGCAGGCAACTTTAATCCAGCATGTCGGCCAACACCAGGTAAAGTTAAAAAACAACTTTATGTGTAAGCATAACAGCAGGCTTCACGACAATAATTTCTCATCTTGAAGAACATTTGTATTTTTTTTTATTAGGGGGGAGGGTATTAAGATGATCTTCTTTCAGTTAAGGAAAACTTATGCTCCTCATGAACCTCTTAACAGGAGCTCTCTCTTCCATTGTATAACTTAATCTATAAGCAGCATGTATTTAAAAGACGTCAATTATACTGAAAGGATTATTTATCGTAAATCAGAACAACTCCTGCATAAAGATAATGGGTTCAACGGTAAGCCAAGCACAACTACAGAAATCGATTATGATTGGTGACTGGGACCTTCTCAACTAACTGGTTCATTTATATAGGAGTAGAAAACGTGTCACATAGATAACTAGACTTCATGGTAATTTTTTACACCAAACATTAAGAGAACCAACCAGGCAGTTGCATATCGGAAACTTAGGTATATCGGACCAGGAACATACAGTTACTACTACACAGAAATGCTACCATATACACAAAATAATAAAAGTATTTTAATGACCAGCTTTCGTGCAGCTAATTTCACAGGTCTGAGAAAGGTTTGGAACGAAACATCGCCTAGTAATATAGCTACAGTGGAAAGCAGAGAAATTAGCTTTTCTACGGTATTTTATGAACTTACAAATGACATAAACCAGTACGTGATTAAAAATGTAAAGAATCAATAAGCCTAGAATGGTGTTACCAGGAATTTGTCAACAATTTCTCATCAAGAAGAACATAAAAGTAAACGAATATCCTCAATGGAGGTAAAATCTAAGTACGATAACCCTAGTAAATGAAGCTAGAAGAGAAATAGACATTAAATAGCCAAGAGAGAGAATTAAAATGACATACAGACTGCACAAGAAAGTTGATAAGGGCCCTCGAATTTTTTTATGGCTAAGTAAATGCCTGATAACAGTCAAAGACTGGTACTTGACTCCAGATATTTAAAATGGGGTATCAGTCGTGGATAACTATGACAGCTTCTCGCAATAAGTCATTCAAGTCTGCGCATACTAGACAGAACAGAGACTTTGGTTATAATAAAACTCTATTCAACTACCAAGACAGACAAGCAGACGTATATCACTGACGGTAATGTACTGTGCAGGCACTAAAGCAAAAGAAAAACCAACAAAAGTCCGGTCTTAGAAACTGTACCTTAGGAGTATATAGTATTATCCTCAAGTAAGTGAAAAGGCTAAACGTCTGAAGTCAGTTCATCAACTGTTTGGGACGGAATTAATGTCTGCTATGTTAACGCACGTACTCTACGCAACAAGTTTGAGGATTTAGAATCTCTTATTTACTTAGAAAATTATGACATTGTTGGCATCACAGAGTCCTGGATTAATACATCTGACCGTGACTTTTTAGCGGAATACTTATTAACAGGGTACAATATTTTCAGCTGTGAGTGACCACAACGAGCTGGTGGCGGTGTTTTATTATATGTGAAATCTAGTCTCCACCCACTTGTGCTACCCAAACCCAGTATTACCAACATAGATGTCAGTTACATTCAGCTAAGTATTAAATTACACAAAATCCAGCACAGTCAACTGACACAGATGAAAAACTTTATGATCAAACTGCGGAAATTTGTTGTGAAGAGGATAGAGCAATTTTAGGAAACTTTAATCTACCGGTAACAAAGTGGGGGGAACCGCTAACTGCACACTCTGGACAAGAGCTTTGTATGAATCTTCAAGAAAGCGCCCTTTCCCAACTCCTAGAATACCCAGTGAGAGGAAACAATATCCTAGACACCATCTTAACTACAAATGATAACCTAGTCAGCAACGTTGAAATCGGACCTGCGTTTACTTCCAGTGATCATTGAATTATACAGTTTAATATTATTACTGCAAAGAAGTAGAAGAAACAGAGAGCAAAGAAATGGTCCCAGATTATCGTAGAGCTGATTTCACCAGGATCAGAGTGCTGCTTGCAACCGCAGATTGGAATCAAATGTCTGAAACCAATGACATAAACCAAGCATGGGAGTTATACACCAAAAAGGTTAAAGAAGCAGTAAAGTCATGTGTGCTACTACATAACAGGCGTCCATCTGGTAACTGTAAACCCAAGTGGTGGTCCAGTGAAATTTAAAGTAAAATAATAGCCAAAAAACAGGTATACCATAAATATAAAACTGTACAAAATAATGATGATAAATTACAGTCCGAAAATCTACGCCGCATAGCGAAAAGACTTATTCAACAAAGCAAAAGAACACTGGAGATCCACACTGCTAATACGTGCAGATCAAATCCTAAAGAATTTTTTTGTCTATCTATCTATATACCTAGGCTGCTTCCCCCAAGGAAAGGGAGGTAGCCGAGACAGGACGACACACTCCCTATTTACTCATCCATTCAAACACGTTCATTCGCATCTTAGCCCCAAAGGGGAGAACGGACAGATCCTCACCACACCACACCGCACAAGGGTCAACTGCGCAATGCAATCAGTGACATCCGCAGCAGGGCCTAACAGCAGAGCTGGTTTACCCCTGCCACATCATAACAGACTCATCCCTTTACCCGCACCTGACCTGACTAGCAGATCAGACCAAATGCAGGAGAATATCCTCTCAGGGCTGCGTCATCACTTATTCATTCACAATTTCTCTCCATTTATTTCTGTCATGCACACACACTCTTCCTTGCTCAACGGACATCCCTCTCGCATCCAGCGCTCTCTTCACACTGTCCATCCATCCTATTCATGGTCTTCCTCTCAGCCTTACACCTCTCACATCAGATCTAGTTATCTTTTTCACCAATCGCTCATTATCCATTCTCTCCATATGCCCAAACCATCGCAACACCCTCTGCTCAACTCTACCAGCCATCTCCCGAACCACTCCAGTTCTCCTTCGCACTTCATTTCACACTCGGTCCATACGCATCACTCAACACATACTCCTCAGACACCTCATCTCCATTACATTCAAACTTTTCCTCTCAGCTACACCCATATTCCATGTTTCAGACCCATATAATGCAGTCGGTATCACAACACCCTCATACAGCCTTCTCTTTACATCCATTTTAAGCGAACGACATCTAAACACTTTTTTCATTCCTCCCAGCACCTTTCCTACTTTATTCTAAACTTCACTTCTGCATCTATTCTTCCATCCACAGCAACATGTGACCCTAGATAATTAAAACACTCTACCTCCTCAAGCAACTCGCCATTCAAAACTATATTCATCCCCCTACCATCTACCAACCTCGTACACTTCATCACTCTACTCTTATTCTCATTTACTTTCAATTTCCTCCTTTCACACACCCTTCCAAACTCCTCTACCAACTGTCTCAATCTCTCCTCTGAATCAGCCACCAGTGCAGTATCATCTGCAAACAGCAGCTGCTTCAGATTCCATTCTCCACCATCAACATTCACCAGACTCAGACCTCCACCTAAAACTCTTGCATTCACCCCCCTTACAACACCATCCATGTAAATATTAAACAACCAAGGCGACATCACACATCCCTGTCGCAGCCCCACTCTCACAGGAAACCAATCACTCACAGCATTTCCCACTCTTACACACGCTCTACTATTTACATAAAAACTTTTCACCCCTTTTAGTAACCTACCTTCAAGTCCATACAATCTTAAAACAGTCCACAAAGCCTCCTTATCAATTCTATCATACGCTTTCTCTAAATCCATAAATGCCCAAAACACATCTTTGCCTTTCACTAAATACTTTTCACACACGTCTCACCGCAAACACCTGATCCACGCATCCCCTCCCTCTCCTAAAGCCACACGCTCATCATCAATCACTCCCTCTGTACCCTCTCTAACTCTCATAATTAACACTCTACCATAAACCTTACCTACAAAACTCAACAGACTTATACCCCTAAAGCTAGTACATTCATACTTATCACCCTTGCCTTTATACAATGAGACCACACAAGCACTTGCCCAGTCAACTGACACCATACCTTTCACAAAGCACACATTCAACAATCTTACTAACCAGTCAACACTATATAGTCACTCCACCACCCTTCAGGCATTCCACAGCAAACCCATCCATTAGAAAGAAAAAGGTTATGACTACATCAATAGGCCTCTAGAAATGAACAATGACAAACACACAGAAAATGAGGTCGAAATGGCGAACATTCTTAACGATTACTTTGTGTCTGTTTTTACAGTAGAAAACACCACCAGAAACCTACTGTTTCCCACAAACCATGCAAATAGCACAGTCCTTAGTAACTGTGCTATCCTTAATAGCGATATCCTTTCAGCCATAAATAGTAGGAACATAAACAAAACCCCTGGCCCTTATAAAATATCACTGAGAATAGAAGCAAAAAATGAGTTGCTGCTGCCACTCTCTGTCTTATTCTATAAATCGTTAGGTACTGGGAAAGTTCCATGCGAATGGAAACTAGCAAATGTAACACAATTTTCAAAAAAGGACATAAGTCACACCCAGGAAATTACAGACCAATCAGCTTAACATCAATAGTGTGCAAGTTAAGGAAGAAATAGTAAGAGATAAAATAGTTAATTACCTAGAAGAAAATATTATAATTAAAGACTCACAGCATGGATTCAGACATCGTCGTTCATGCTTAACTAACTTACTGGACTTCTTCCATGATGTTTACAAATCATATGATGACTCAAGAGCAGTAGATATAATTTACCTCGACTTTCAGAAAGGATTTGACACTGTCCCTCACAAACATCTCATGAGCAAGATAGAAGCACATGGAATAAAAGGAAATATGTAGAAATGGATATAAGACTGGCTTTCAGATCGAATAAAGCTAGCTATGATAAACGGAAAGGTATCCAAATGGTGTAATGTGATTAGCGACGTTCCTCAAGGCTCAGTACTTGGACCAATACTTTTTATTATCTATATAAACGATATTGATGAGGGTCTAATGTGTAAAGTATCCAAATTTGCAGATGATACTAAAATAAGCAGAAAAAGTAACTTCAAAATTACAGTGGCAGCAGTTACAAAATGACCTTAATACTTCAGCAAGCTGGGCTGAAAAATGGCAAATGAAATTCAACACAGAAAAATTTAAAGTACTGTATTTCATATTGGAAGTAACAATGTCCATGCGAATTACAAAATTAATAATATCCAATTATCAAGTACAGACAATGAAAAGGATCTTGGTGTGATAATATCAAATGACCTAAAACCGAGTAAGCAGTGCACCGAGGTGGTTAAAACTGCAAACAAGCTGGTGGGTTTTATTGGAAGAATTTTCGAGTTTAAATCAGAAAAAGTCATACTTGCCTTGTACAACTCGCTACTGCGCCCCCATCTTGAGTATTGTGAGCAATTCTGGTCTCTGTACTACAGAAAGGACATAGAAAGATTATAGAAGATACAGCGAAGAATCAAAAAATGATACCATGATTTAACGACAAACCATATGAGGAACGCCTTGAAGAACTTAAATTATTTAGCTGAACGAAGCGCAGGATAAGAGATGACCTTACTGAAGTTTTCAAAATCATGAAGGGATATGACAACTTAGACATGAATAAATGTTTTGAAATAAACTGGTGGAGTCAAACCAGAAGAAATGGCTGCAAAATTATGGGAAAGCATTTCCAATCTCATGAAGCAAAATACTTCTTCTTCAACAGAGTCGTCAATATGTGGAACAGATTACCATCATATACCATGAACAGTATCTCAATTAAGACATTCAAGTATTTACATGAGAATCCTCAGCTGACTCTTTTTCTGTCCGAATAACTTGCTTTTACAGCTACGTGTAAGTTCATTCCCCTTTTGTCTACAAGATACCCCGTAAACAATGTACCCGTAAATAGCATTGCATCACGTCATTATATATTTTTCAATTCATTCAATGCAAATAAATTAATATAAGCACAGATTAGGATCTGCACAGATAGCCCTGAGTTAACGGTCACTACTCTTACTTCCGACCTGTGATGGGCTGTGGATCACTGAGAGTCCCTGTTAGCCAAGTGACCACAATTAGGATTTTTTAAATGTACCAGGGGTCATTGCTTTAGGAGGAAACTTGTGTGCTTGTCCCACATGGGAGAGTTCCTTGTCTCAGTGGAGTGAACGGAGCTAGGGCCTGATTGACTGCTGCCTACCTTAAAAGTGCCAGGCAAGGCTGCCACACGACACCTAAACATCCACACTGTCCACTGTGCAGCCCCTTTTGTCTGTAAGACACCCCGTCTTATATATTTTTCAATTTCCCCAATGCAAAGAAAGTAATATAAGCACAGACTAGGATCTGCACAGATAGCCCGGAGTTAACAGTCACTACTCTTACTTTCGACCTGTGATGGGCTGTGGATCACTGAGGGTCCCTGTTAGTCAAGTGACCACCATCGGGATTTTTAAAAATGTACCAGGGGTCACTGCTTTAGGAGGAAACTTGTGTACTTGTCCAACATGGTAGAGTTCCTTGCCTCAGTAGAGGGAATGGAGCTGGGGCCTGATTGACTGCTGCCTACCTGAAAAGCGCCTGGCAAGGCTGGCGCACCACCCCTAAACATCCACACTGTGCACTGTGTAGTTTCCACATTATGTCCACAGATGCCCCATTAACTCAATGTACCCGTTTATAATGCCATGCCATAACTATTAGTTTATTTGATTGCTTTTTTTTTCAGGTTACTCAAATAGGTAGCTTGTTGACAAAGTATTATAGAATGTGACTTTTCCTTTCCAGTATTTCCAGTGAAATTTCTATGACAGTTTTTCCATGCTGAATGGTGGTTTTCCTCACTTTTTCCTGGAGGGTTTGGGGTTGGGGGGAGCCCTCTTACTTTACTATCCTTATCCTTCAGCATGTAGAGTTAGATCTTGTAGTCATAGTCTTCTCTGTAACAAGCAGCCACGAAAGGACAATAAGGTATGTTGCTGCTTGCTTTCCTATGTAAGCCTATATTTTTAACATAATGATGCGGGAAAGCTCCCCAGAGAAGGAACAGGGATACACAGCCTACATTCCCCTAGTACCTCTGCTGTGGTCTTTGTTGTCTTATGTAATCAAGACGAAATAATATCATATCATTTAAAAAGACTCCAGCATGCTTGTATGTGTCGGCCTTGATCACCTAATGATTGCTCTTCATGTTGCTCAATCTCTAACAGTCACCCTATTCAGTTCCTTTTCCCAGAGGTCACATTCTACGACCTCGCCCCAGGGCTTTTTTATCTGCCCCTCACTACCCTACCCTCGAAGTCCACATTCCTCACCTTTCACACCAAGTTGTCATCCTCTCACTATGCCCAAACCATCTCCATCTACCCTTCTTCATCACAAAACCAGTACATTCATGTCCTATCCTTCCTTTCAACTCTTCAGTCACAACCTTAGCCACACAAGATTCGTATTAAAGGAAGTACTACATACAATTATCCATCTGATCATTATCATTTTTTACGTTTGAGCCTCCTAATATCCTCTTCCTTTACTGCCCAGGTCTCACTACCATGCAGCATTACCACGTGGTGCATACAGAAGATCCTTCAGCATAGAGGTACTGTAGAGCCCTCTCAGTGTTAGGAGAGGCAATAACTCCCCAAACTTCCTCCAGCCTCTCTAACCTTAGCTACAGCCCCACCTCCAACACATAACATGTTCCTCAAATAGCAAAACTCCTCCACACACTCACGAGATTCTCCAACAAGATTAACCCTTTCATGCCTGACAATCTCTATGTGCTCTCCCTGACACACTGCACACACAAAATCATCATAATTTCATAGCCTTCCTCTAATACCCCTACATCTTTTATGCACCCACTTATCACAAACACTGCACAAGAATGAAATACTTTCCACACCCTTGTGGCAAACTGTGCATGGCCACACTTCTTCCTCTCCTTTAACAGTATCACTACCATCCCTAGATATCACCTTAATAAGCATTTACTCCAAAACCCTAGTGCTCCATTCCGTCTCTGCACTTCTTAAATAATTCCTCTGCCTCCCTTTCATTGCCTGCAGTCAACGCTGAGTCATAAACATACATCTCAATGGGAGTCCATTTCCGAAGTCATGTGAGACAGCTTCAAACACTACGACAAACAATAAGGGGCTCAAGACTGACCCATGATGCACACTCACATTCACGGCAAACTCGTCACTCAAATCTCCATTGACTCTCACCTGGGTGCGGGCACCCGCATATATAGCCATAACCATCCTAACCAACCACTCTTCGATCTCAAGCTTTCTCATTGCCCATTTCACCACTTCCCAAGGGACTCTGTCAAAGGCCTTCCAAGACTGACAAAAACAAAGAGTAGCTCCTTTTTTTTTTTTTTTTACTATATGTTTTTTCCTCAAGTTATTGGACAACGAATATGGCATCAGTTGGTCCCTTTGCCTGGAATGAACCCAAACTGCATCTCATCAATATTCACTCTTTTCCCAACCATACCTTCTAGGAGTCTCCCCATTACCATCATTATCTGGTCCAAAAGTTTTATGGTTGTATAATTTTCCCTTTTCATGGCATAATCTTTCCCCTTACACACATTTACCATCACACTCTTCAGCCAATCATTAGGGACAACACTCATATATAATCGAGTTTATCACATCAGAAACTAAACCCGCTTAAAAAAAAGTTACAATCTTTCTGTGTCTTCTTGTTTGTGTTAACTTTACATATTTTGCCAGCTATACTGAAAAGCTTAACTGTCATTAAGTTTCTGCTTTGTGTCTTACTAAAAGGTAAAATTAATTTAATACTGCAACTGTCATATTCACTGATCACAGGCAGCAAATGATCGAAGGTGGACAGAAAATAAACATGCTAAAGCTAGCCTCGTTAGGTGGGAAGACTGGTAAGCGAGTAATTTTGATTTTAATTACAACGAGAGTGGATACTGTCCTTTGAGTGGTGTAAACTCAGTATTTAACCCGCCCCGTCCCGACCACTTTTTCACCACTGGTACCCCCCAGTCCCGACCATTTTTCGACCCTTTTTTTTTTTTTTTGCTAAAACTTTCGCTTTTGGTCAGAAACAATGGTCAGTGACAAAGAAATTGTTCCCCGGGGTCCATAATTACCCTAAACAGGTATGCCTTGGTCCCACCTGGTCCCGTGTTCTCCATAGGCGGTCTGAGCCTCTAACGTTTTCTATGGTATTATAAGTCTGGGAAACCAATGAAAGTAAGTAGATATGTATTTATTACAAACATAAAAACATGTGATAAAAGAGTATATTGTATTTTATACAAAAATAGAGCAGAAATAAGCATTGTACCATCGTGCGAAACGAGCAAAATCGGGCAACTTGGTCATGATGAATCGCTAACATTCGAAAATCATGATACATATCATTTTTTTTACTTACATAATACTTCTACAATAACATTATACCATTTTACATTTTATTGAACTGTTTTTACGTATTCACAGGCCTTTTGATAACATTTAGCGTAATGTTAGCGCTTATTTACGTAGTGAGTGAACTCGCTGTGACTGTTGTTTCAACTCGTACTGTGTTTTTTCTACTTACATAATACTTTTCTAATAACATTATACACTTTTCAACTTTATAGAACTGTTTTGAGATAATTTCAGGCCTTACATAAATATATAGCGTAATAACAGCACATAATAACACACACGGTGAAGTCGCTATGACTACTATTTCAACTTACAACCTATTTTTGTACTTATATAATAATTCTCCACTAACATTGCACATGTTTACACTTGATATAATTGATATCACATAATTTCAGAACTTACGATGCAACTGAGCGTCATATTAGCGCGTACTTACACAGGGAGTGTTATCGCGATATCATTTGTTTCATCTCACGCTAGTATTCAACTTATAAAATACCTACTACTAACATTACAACAAATTCCACTTTATATAATTCCTATACATACTTACTGACCAGAATGTGGGTGTACTCGTGACATCAATTATTACAACTTACTCTATTGTTCAACTTATACGTTTTATTCATGCTAACATTACACCCGTTTCCACTTTATATTCTTGCTATCACATATTTACTGACCAGAGTGTTATACTGAGCGTCATATTTTCGCAGATTTACACAGTGGGTGTACTCATGACATCAATTATTACAACTTACACTATTTTTCAACTTATACGTTTTATTCATGCTAACATTACACCCGTTTCCACTTTATATTCTTGCTATCACATATTTACTGACCAGAGTATTATACTGAGCGTCAAATTTTCGCAGATTTATACAGTGGGTGTAGTTTTCATATCACTTCGTTAAACTTACACTATTTCTCAACTTATACATTACTTTCCTGCAAACATTACACCCGTTTCAAGTTTATAGAAGACTTGGCACATACTGACTGGCCTTACCATTATACTGAGCGTCACATCGCCATCCCACACAGTTTCAGTAGTGTACGAAGTTATGGTACTCTCTGAAACATGGCTGAAAGCACAACGCAACATTGGTGGTGGTGTGGGAGGTGGAGAGCGGCGCCTTTCATCACTCACACTTCTCTTCCCTCTCCCTTTTCCTATACCCTTTCCCTTCCCTTTCCTTCCTTTCCCCACATCCTGGGGCTGTGTGGAGGAAGTTTGGGAATATTGTATGGCGAAAGACGTGCTGGGGAGTGGCTCCACCTCCTCTCCCTTAGGCCTACGTGCACCACGTGCCCGTGCTGCCTCCCTCACACCACTTCCCTTTCACCCCGCACTCCCACCACACCACTTTCGCCTTCCCCAGACAAAACACTAGGCCATACTTTATTTGCCTTCTCGCCCCACCTTCTGATCCTCGGGGTGAGATTTTTTCCTTCCCCAACCACGAGGCAACATCACGTCCTAAGCCGCCGTCATCGTCATCGTCCTCATCCTCGTCCTCATCAGAATCTCTCTCTAGGGGATGGAGAGAGGTCCATGCAGGTGTTTTGGGTGCAGGCTGGCCTTCCCTTGCCTTACGATACGTGACATACCACTTTTTCCGGGGCGAAGGGACCTCCTCATCACTGCTTGTTATTTCCTCCTCAGGCTGCACATAATCTCGATCCACCACATCATCATCAAGTGGAGAATCACTATCTCCAGTGAAGGCATCCAGGGTGGATTGTATTTCGTCGTCTGAGAGACCTTTACGCGCCATGTCTGACCTGGGTCACTGCTAACAGGTGAGTGACCGAGACAAGGGCGAGCGCAGGTCACGCGGGGTCTGGGATGCTGCCCGCCTGGGGGCAGGTAGGGGAGGCTTGGGTACGTGGGCAAATCGAAAATCTCGCGCGAATTTTGAAAATTGTGGAAATTATGAACCTTGCAATTGCAGGACGTTGAAGTACATCAACGGGATTGGCAGTGACATAATGTGAGGACGTGGAAGTACGTCGACGGGACGCCGCGGGTTAAGAGATATTGCCGAGAAAACTAATAAGTCAGAATTTTATCTCTGTGATGTGTAATTTACTAGAATCCAGTATTAGAAACAATGTAATAATACCAATATTATTTACGAGCAAGCGAGCGGTGTTTACTCTCATTTAAGTTTGGAAATGTGAAGTCCAGCCCAATTCGGCTCAACCCGAATATCACGCTAAGCAGAGGCTTATAACTTTACCCCTATGTGAAGTAGAGCTGAAGTTCTTTCTGCATGTGATACGGTCATTCAAAAAATTTTATCAACTAAAAACTCACCCATAGAGGCGTAGGAACCCGTTGGAACCCCAGGTTTTCCAAGGGAGTGTTTGGCTTTAATGTATGAACGCCTCAAATACTAAATCAAATTTTATAAGATTACCCATCTTAACACTGTTTTTGACATCAACTCTAGAGATTAAATATCGGAGATTCCGCTAATAATTTTATATCAGAGAGAAACCGTGATAACATAGCGCTGGCTCGCCCGTTAGATCATTAGTGTTGTGTCATCTTACCAAGTGTCAGTAAGAGTTGGCATGCTACAAGGATCAACTCTGGAGTCGATTCTGTTCAAGGTAAATGACACTAATGTATGATTAAATAAATTTATATTAGAACTCGGCAGTGATAGAACATAAGGTAAAACTGTATTAACCAATAGCGATAGGATAGACTTCCTACAAGACTTAAACAAAAATGTATTATTATTATTGCTGATACCACGATACGTTAATCAGTTCAAGTGCTGTAAATCGATAATCGCAATAAGATATATAAACCTGGAAAGACAGAGAAATTTTGAGTCAAGTAGCGTTACGGATCTGGTTTCATAATATGAAGAGACTTGAAATTCTTGCAACATAGCAGCAGTGAAGTAGCCAAGACACCCCCCCCCAAAAAAAAAAAAAATATATATATATATATATATATATATATATATATATATATATATATATATATATATGATTTATGAACAAACCCTTCAGTTTTATGAGCAAGGACATTAACTCCTAGTCTTTTAAAGTCTGGTTTGGCCACACTTGGAACAGGTAGTATGGTTCTTGCGTCAGCATTTGAACTACAACAACAAATCATGGCAGCGCAAATACAAAGGTCATTTCTGTACATTCTAGCAAGGACGTAATAAAGTTAGAGTCTTTGCAGCAGTTTATGTTCTTCAAATCGTAACAGAATTTGACAACATACCGAAGAAACTTCATTTTCACTTTTTGTTTGTTTGTTTTTAAGGCGTTGACTGAGATAGAATATAAAATGATGGCTCAAGAAAATTAAAGGATTTGATAATGTAAACATGGATGGGTTCTTTACATCCGCTATCTCCACGTTAGGGAAAACTTGCAAATAGCAGAGAGTTGATTTAAATTATGTAATATATAGCCTTACCGACAATGTTAAAATGGCTAGAATAATGTTCAGTGAAAATTTAAACGTATTTACACTACATCATTATATGTTAGCTATCCATGTATCCAACACATTCGGCTTCTTTGATAGGAGTGAAGGGAGTAACAAATCATAACAAATAATGCCCTGAAAGGAATTTAGTAAGTTAATGGCATTAAATCAATAAGGATAGCATATTTTGGTATGTAAGTACATATGAATATTTACAATGGTCGGTGGGGTCACCCATCAGCTACTCAGTCGGTGTAGTGTTACTCTACTCTAGAGCGACTCCACACTGAGTGACACGAGAGATCATTTAATACGCTGGGTGGTAACCTTATAACCAACCAATACTTGTTCCCTACGTGTCAGCAAGTGGGTTGGTGGAGGGTTAGTGCAGCTCTCAGAAAAACAACTAACTAAAAAGACAAACAACATGCCTCGGAACAGGACTGACTAACACCTGACGACCAAGGACCATACAAAGAACATGGTGCAGATTTCAAAGTGGAATGTGAGGGGTGCAAATGATAAAGAAAGAGATGGTTGAGGATGCAATAGTGGACATATGTGGATTGACTGAGACTAATCTATATCGTAACTGTGAGAGAGTTGGAGTATGGATTGGGTATACAGTATGTGCCGAAGTGGGTGAGAATGATAGGGCAAAAGAGACCGTATGAATTGTTGTGTGCAAGAGATGAAGGAGAATATAAAAGAGTATGGATCGCTTGGTTCAAGGATCGTGTCGATAAGATTAAAAGCAGGAATACAAGCAAGGGCAATTATGTGTGTATGTGCGCCAATGGAAGACAGTGCGAGAAGAGTGTAAGGAGAGTTCTAGGCAAATGTGAAGACATGCATGGAAAAGTTTAAGAGGAGTGAGAGAGTGTTTTTACAGGAGATATGAATGGAAACACAGGGCATTTGCAGGTGGATGGAGAAATTAGTGAGTGGGGTGTACCTGCAGAAATGGATGGGAATGGTAGTGCATTAGTGGACGTTTTTGAATGGGAAGGGGGTTGGTGATGGCCTATACCCTCTATTGGTACAAAATAATCCACAGGTATATATGGCGCACGATGAGAAGGATGGGTGGTGGACTGAATGAATGGAAAACAGTGACTAATCATATGGGTGTGGATGAGAGAATGAGAGGGTATGCACTGGATGCAAGAGTATACAGAGGTTGAGGGAGTCAACTTTTTGACCACCACTCGGTGGTGGTGGAAGTCTAGGTACAAATGCAGATATATAGGAGCGAAAGGCTTGGAGGAAGTAGTCCGTACAAAGAGGGTAGAAAGTTTGAAAAAGGATTAAAAAAAAAAAAAAGCAGAATATAAAGAAGTGGAGGAGTGATTAGGTAAATATGATTTGGAGCAGATGAGAGAGGTGGAAGGTGTGTGCAAGATCTTCACAGAAGAAATCCGTGCAGCATATGAGGTGGTGTGTAGGGTGACGAGAAGACGAAATTAGGTGCCAAGAACAGCATGGTGGAACGAAGAGGAGAGACAAGCTATGCCTCAAAAGAAGAAAGTATATAGTGTGTCAAGGAAGTTCACAGACGGAAGGAGTTATATGTAGGGAGGAAGAGCGAGATGAAAAAACTAGTAAGAGAGAGTAAGAAGAGAGTGGAGGAGGAATTTGGAAGAAATTTGAGTTTAAATTTCGGGAAATGTAAGGAAATGTTCTGGAGAGAGGAAAAGAAAGTTAGACAGGGTGATAAAGAAAGTGGTCTGGGAATGAAAGATAATAATGTTAGATTGCTAGTGGAGACGGGAGGAAAAGTAAGCAGGAGAGAACACTTTAAGGAACTGTCAGACAAAGAGAATGAAAGAACTGCGAGTACAAGTGGCTGGGGGATGGCTGGGAGAAGGAGGGGGGTGAGAAGAGAGGAAGAAATCAACAGGATGAAAGTAGTGGAAGCAATGTTGACAGTCAAAATGGGGAAAGACCCAGGAATTGGTGGAGTGTGTGATGAGATCCCGAAACATGGGGCAGAGGTAGTAGTAGAATGGATATAGAAGATGTGTAGACTGGCCTGGGAGGAAGGTAAAGTCCCAGAGGATTGGAAGTGAGATATTATAAATCCCCTGAAAAATGGAAAATGGGAAAAAGAAGTGTGTGATAATCATAGGGGCATTTGTCTTCTCATGGTAATAGGAAAAGTATATGGTAGCTTACTTATTGACAGAGTTGGGGGAATAGCAGAAATTAGTTAGCAAAGAACACGGAGGCTTTAGGAAGGGAACAGGTTGTGTAGATCAGATATTCAATCTTAGGTCTTTAGTAGAAAAGTTTGTAGAGAAGGGAAAGAAGTTGCATGCTGCCTTCATGGATTGGGAGAAAACATATGACAGGGTGGACAGACAAGGAATGTGGAATATATTAAGAATATAATTATTTAGTAAATGGGAAGTTGATAAATGCTGTGAGGAGTATATTTGAGAGGGCTAAAGGCTGCAGTGCCTGTGGATAGTGAATTGACTGCATTTTTCTATTTGAATGTTGGACTGAAACAGGGATGTGTCATGTCTCTATGGTTGTTCAATTTATATATGGATGGGGTTATAAAGGTGATAAAAGATAGGGGTGTGGATGTAGGGGTGGCTTTAATGAGAGAGGGCAACGTTTGGAAACTCTTTGTACTGTTGTTTGCAAATAATGATGTTTTGTTAAGTGAAGACGAAGGGGAACTGCAAGGCTTGGTGAATGAGTTTGGAAGAGCATGTAAGAAACGGAATCCAAAGGTGAATGTAGGGAGGAGTAAAGTTATGGTCTTCGAGAGAAATGAAGTAACTGGATACACGGTGAGGCTGGATGTCGAGGAAATGGAAAATGAGAGTGCATATATGTACTTGGGTAGTGTCATGAGTAAGGATGGAAGTTTGAAGGGTGAAGCACTTGAAAAGGTACAACAAGGAAGTAAGGTTGCTGGTTCTTTGAAAGCTGTGATAAGAAATAGATAAGTGAGCATGATAGTGAAAAAGTCGATGCATGGGAGTATTGTAATACCAATTCTAACATCTGGAAGTGAATTTTGGACTTTGTTCGAAGGACACAAGTTAAGAGTGAGTACAGTGGAAATGAGTTATTTTTAAGGAGCATGTGGGTTACACGGACAGACAGATTGACAAATGAGGAAGTGAAGGAGCATTGTGGTGTGGTTGTCAATATGATACAAAGCGTTAGAAGTACATTGAGGTGGTTAGGCCATGTGGTGAGTATGGAGAGCGATAGCCGAACAAGAAGAGTGTATGTCAGTGAGCTGGAGGAGGGGGAGAGGGAGGGGGAGGCCAAGGATGCGATGGAGGGATGGAGTGGAGAGGTATATGAGAGAGGGAGGTGTGACCTGTGAGCAGGGTAATGAAATGGCGGGGGACTGGGTTACATAGAGGCGATTTGTTTGTGGCCACCCTTTACGGGATTAAGCCGTCTGGCAATAAATAGACAGAATGGAACACACACACACACACACACACACACACACACACACACACACACACACACACACTCTTACGCAATATATATAAACAATGTGGTAGGTGATGATGGCCAGCTCTAAGCGGACCAAACTTTGTCAGTGACTGGATGTGAGTCTCAGTATGAAAAGTCACTTCCGTATGGCAGTACCAAAGGACAACATCGCACCCAAGAATCATGGCTGTGGGTCAATAACCTTCGGATCCTTAGCATTTCGCGCGAGCCTAGCCATGATTTTAGCGATTTTCATATTTTTTGCACCTGATGAACTTTGGACTCTCACCTAGCGGTTATAGGCCATGGATGTACGAAGCACATTTGTTGTATTCATTAACGTCTATAAGCATGCAAACTTTCATTCGATTCCATCCATCCATAGTGGAGCTAGAGGACTTGAAATTCACAAAATGGCCCACCTGAAGTACAAATTGACTCTCTCATAAGCAAGGGCACATTAAAAAACTCAGTCGCTCACACTTTTTCGATGCAGGTTGTATTCCAGTGAAATCCAACCACTCGCACTTTCTCGACTCAGATTACATCCAACCATAATTATTACATAGGTTGTGGTATTTTTTATGCCACAGTTTTTGGTTGCATCATTCAGCTTTCTCCCCTGCCCTTAATTATAAATGTATTGATATGAAATTGCTACATGTTATAAATGAATAAATGATCTTCCTTATGAAAAAAAATAAGAAAAGGAGAGAAATTTCCATATTTTATCATTCATTCCTTTATTTAGTGCTGATTTCTTACATATATATTAACATTTCGTCAATGCTTGTTGAGAGACAGTTGTAAAACATTTGAAAAATCACTGACAAAATGTTTATCTATATAAAAATAGGTGTTGAATAAATGACTGAATGAAAAAATGTGGTAAATTCTTCTTTTTTTTCTTCTCTCATTAGGAGGATCATTTACACATTTAAAACATGCAGTAATTTCAAAACTTTTTATCTATCTATCTATTGCCAGATGCCTCAATCCCGTATGGGGTGGCCACAAAGAAACTGCCTCCACTTCGCCCTGTCCCCCACCTTTTCACTGCCCTGCTCGCAACTCACACTCCCCTCTCTCATATACCTCTCCACTCCATCCTGCCATCTCATCCTCGGCCTCCCCCTCCCTCTCCCCTCCTCCACCACATTCACATACACTCTCCTCGTCAGTCTCTCACCCTCCATCTCTCCACATGGCCAAACCACCTCAGTGTGTTCCTCATAACGCTTCCTATCACATCCACATCCACACCACGACGTTCCTTCATATCCTCATTTGTCAGCCTGTCTCTCCATGTGACTCTGCAGGCTCCTCTTAAATAACTCATTTCCACTGCTCTCACTCTCGACTTGTGTCCTTAACAATGTCCAAGCTTTACTTCCATACGTTAGAGTTGGTATCACAATACTGTCATGTAATAACTTTTTCACTTCCATGGCCACTTCCCTGTTTCTTATCAATGCTTTCAAGGAACCAGCAACCTTTCTTCCTTGTTGTACCCTTTCAAGCACTTCACCCTCCAAACTTCCATCCTTACTCATCACACTGCTTAAGTACTTAAATGTACTAACATTTTTCATTTCCTCACCATCCAACCTCACTGTACATTCACTGACTTCTCCTCTCTCAAAGATCACTTTACTCTTCCCTACATTCACCTTTAGATTCCGTTTCTTACACACTCTCCCAAACTCATCCACCAAGCCTTGCAGCTCCCCTTCGTCTTCACTCAACAACACAATATTATCCGCAAACAACAGTACACAGAGTTTCCAAATACTACCCTCTCTCACCAGGGCCACTCCAACATCCACTGCCCTACCTTGTACCTCTTTTATTACCCCATCCATGTACAGACTGAACAACCATGGAGAATGACACATCCCTGTTTCAACCCAGCCTTCAAAGAGAAAAATTTACTCAGTTCACCATCCATACACACTGTACCCTTAGCACCATCATAGATACTCTTCACAGCATTCAGCAACTTCCCATCTACTCCATATATTCTTAATACTTTCCACAATTCTTGTCTATCCATCCCGTCATATGCTTTCTCCAAATCCATGAAAGCCGCATACAACTTCTTTCCCTTCTCTACAAACTTTTCCACTAAAGATCTAAAAATAGATATCTGATCTACACAACCTCTTTCCTTCCTAAAGCCTCCCTGTTCTTCTCCAACTAATTCCTCTGGTTTTTTTTTCCCTAACTCTGTCAATAAGTATCCTACCATACACTTTTCCTATTACACCAAGAAAACAAATGCCCCTATGATTACCACACACTTCTTTTTCCCCTTTTCCTTTGTACAAGGGAATAATTATAACTGACTTCCAATCCTCCCGGACTCTACCTTCCTCCCAGGCCAATCTGCACATCTTCCACATCCATTCTACAACTATCTCTCCCCCATGCTTTAGCATTTCACCACACACTCCATTAACTCCTGGGGCTTTCCCCAGTTTAACTTTCTTCATTGCTTCCACAATTTCTGTCCTACTGATTTCTTCCTGTCTTCTCACCTCCTTTCTTCTCCCAGCCATTCCCCAGCCACTTATACTCGCATTACTTCCATCCTCAATGTTCAACAATTCCTTAAAGTGTTGTCTCCATCTGCTCACTTTTTCTCCCTTCTCCACAAGTAATATACCATTTTTATCTTTCACTCCCCTGCTAACTTCACTGCCACCCTGTCTTACTCTCTTCATCTCCTTCCAGAACATTTTCTTACAGTCCCTCCACTTTACACTCAAATTCCTTCCAAATTCCTCATCCACTCTCTTCTTACTAATCTTTTCACCTCTCTCTTCCTTTCTACATATAACTCTCTCTTCTGCCTCTCAACTTCTTCTATGCGCCTGTTTCTCATCCATTCATAGCATGCTTTCTTCTTTTGTGCCACAGCCTGTCTCACCCCTTCATTCCACGATGCTGTTCCTTGAACCCTCCTTCCTCTTCCCTTCACCCCGCACACCACATTACATACTGCACATATTTCTTCTGTGAATATCCTGCACACACCTTCCACGTCCCCCATCTGCTCCAATTCATATTTACCCAATCGTTCCTCCACTTCTCTCTTATATTCTGCCTTTTTCTCATCCTCTTGTAACCTTTCCACCCTCCTTGCATATACTTCTTCCTCCTCTCCTTCCCTTCTTCTATTTCTCCATCTTACTTGGATCTTGATTCTGGCCACCACCAAGTAGTGGTCAGAAAGTCCACTCCCCCAACCTCTGTAAGCTCTTGCATCCATTACACATCTTTGCATCCTTTCATCCACACACATATAATTAATCATTGCCTTCCTTCCATTCAGTTCACCAACCACCCTTCTCACCACTCGCCATGTATACCTGTGAATCATTTTGTGCCTGAAGAGGGTATTGGCTATCACCAACCCCTTCCCGGCACAAATGTCCAATAACACACTGCCATTCTCATTTATCTCAGCAGGTACACCCCACTCACCAACTATTCCATCCACCTTCACATTCCCTACTTTACCATTCATATCACCGACCAAAAACACTCTCTCATTCCTCCCAAATTTTTCCATGCACACTTCCACATTTGTCCAGAACGCTTCTCTCATTCTGCTTGCACGATCTTGCGTTGGCGCATAGATGCACACAATCGCCCACATTTGTATTCCAACTTTCAATCTTACCCACACAATCCTTGACCCAACTGATCCATACTCTGTTATGTTCTTCTTCCATCTTTTACTCACAACAATACACACTCCTTCTTTTGCCCTCTCATTCTCACCTACTCCTGCACATATACCCCATCCATACTCCCATTCTCTCACACTCTTTCCTCACCATTTAGTTTCAGTTACTCCACATACATCCACTTCCGCACCCTCAAGCACCTGGACAATCTCTCTCTCTTTCACCTCATCATTCGCACCCCTTACATTCCATGTTGCGATCTGTACCATGTCCATTGTCTGGTCCTTGGTCGTCATCTTTTGGTCAGTCCTTGTTCAAGGCTTCTTGTTCATCTTTTTAGTTAGCTGTTTTCCGGGGAGGGGCACTAACCCTCCGCCAACCTTTTCAGTTGCCTCATATGAGAAGCAGGGATACTGGGGGAGTATTGTTGAAAAAAACCCTACCCCCAGGGGTAGGGGGGGTTTCAAGGACAGGGGAATTAAATGCTTGGAAACATTTTACAATGTTCAGCCTGCTGCTAGTAAAGCAGCCAGGTGTGGTCAAAGACCCAAAGATATTTCTGTTCTGTAAGCCATAAAAATCTTTCTAACAGAGCCAGAAGTATCTTTTTTCTATTAAAATCGTAGCAAATAAATGCTCTCCGACCCTTAACAAACATTGGCGAAATGTTTGTATATTTGTGAGAAATCAGCAATGAATAAACGAGTAAATGATAAAATATGGTAATTTATTTTCTTGTATTTTTTTCATTCATTTGGAAGAACATTAATTTTATTCATTTATAAGATGTAGCAATTTCCTAACAATACAGCCATAAATAAGGGCAAGGGAGAAAGTTTAATGGAAGCATTTTCTGATGTCACGCACATCACTGAATGAGGAGTGTGTGGTGCGTAAGGTCTGGGCCAGCCCATGGGGGTCATGCAGTACATGCAAATGGTTCAAAGCAGGCTGCATCAAAAGAGATTGTGAGGGTTAAAGGTGGTGCTGCCTGTGAATGGAAGTGAGTTTCAACACTAAAAGTCATTTCTGTATGGAGGTACTCCAGCGCAACATGCCACCCAAGAATTGTGGCCCTAGCTTAATAATCTTTTGATCCTTACCATTTCGTGTAAGCAAGGTCGTAATTTTAGTGCTTTTCATATTTTCTGCACATGATGACCTTTGATCCCTGATCTGGCGGATATAGGTCATGCATGTATGAAGCACACTTGTAGTACTCATTAACATCTATAAACATGCAAAGTTTCATTCAATTCCATCCACCCACTGTGGTTCTTGGCAACTTGAAGTTCGTGCAATGGCCCACCGAGATACCACTTCGAGGTGGCACTGCCAGCAACTGAAAACGACTTTCGACACTAAATGACATTTTTGTATGGAAGTATGCCAGTGCAACATTTCACCCAAGAATCATGGTCCTGGCTTAACCCCAGACAGGTAACCTGGGGTCTCAAAAACCCCAAGCCTTGAATATTAAGTTTTTCATAAATAAACTTAGGGTCAAGGGATCTGTCTTCCTTTTACCCTCCTGACTAGTGAAGTCCTTAATGGGGATGATGGGGTCATTCCTGGAACTAGCTTTGATTTTGCTCTATAAAGCCTTTGAAGTCTGTCAGACCCCAGGTTACCCAACATGTTGCCTCATATGTAATTCCTTGTGTGCAGTTAATTCTCATTGACTGTGTTTCTCCTTTTGTTTACTGGAAGTCCGAACATTGCTCTACAGCAGATGACCCCAAAGTTTAGGATATTAGCTTTCAGTTTTGCTAGGGTTAAGGTTGACATACAATATTTTGAATATTTTTTTCAAAAAAAAAAAAAAAAAAATATATATATATATATATATATATATATATATATATATATATATATATATATATATATATATTCTCATCTCATCGGCCGTTTGACTGTCCACTGCAGGACCGGCCTATCCCGACCGAAGTGGGGACGATACAGCCAATGTACAGTATCTCTACCAAGTGGCTTAGGCTGTCTGGTAGAGATTGTATGTAGCGTGAGAAGTGCTTGTAAGTGTAACTGTAGTGCTGGAGTGGCTTTGGATGTGTGTGAAGTCTGTGAACCAAGTGTAATTGTCCTGCACAAGCTGACTGGGTGCAAGCATACTTTATAGTATGCAACACCGGTTCAGCCACAGCACCCTTTGTGTCCTCCAATGCAGTACGTGGCCAGAAGAACGCTCCCAAAGTTTATTACCCGGGCGGGACGCGAACCCTCGTTCTTCAGTTCGAAAACGCACACTTTACCACTGTACCACAGTGGCTCCATATATATAAGGAGCCTATATGAAGCCTCTGTGGTACAGCCCCACCTCCAGCACACAACATGTCTCCCAAATAACAACTCTTCCACACACTCAAGAGACTCACCAACGAGTTCAATCCTTTCCCGCCTGACAATCTCCATCTGCTCTCCCTGACACACCATACACATAAAATCATCATTATCTCAAAGTCTACCTCTGATACCACAACATCTCTTGTGCACCCATTTATCACAAACACTGCACCAGATGGAATTACTTCCCACGCCCTTGTGGCAAACTGCACACGGCCACTCCCTCGTCTTTGACAGTACTGCCACCAACCCTAGATATCATCACTTTTGTTTTATCTGCATTTACCCTTAAGCCCTTGTGCCCCATACCATCTCTTCACTTCCTAAATCTTTCCTCTGCCTCCATCTTGTTTTCTGCAATCAACACCAAATCATCAGCATACAATATCTCCCATGGGAGTCTGTTTCTGAAGTCACGTGACAGGGCTTCAAGTACCATGATTAACAACATTGCACTCAAAACAGATCCCTGATGCACACCAACGTTCACGGAATAGTCATCACTCAAATCTCCATTCACTCTTACCTGGGTGCAAGCACCCACATACATAGCCATAACCACCCTAACCAGCCACTCTTCCAAGCCAAGCTTTCTCATTGCCCACTTCACCACCTCTCTAGGGACTCTGTCAAAGGCCTTTTCCAAATCAACAGAAACAAAATACAGATCCCTTTTCTTCATAATATATTTTTCCTGAAATGTCGAACAATGAATATGGCATCAGTGGTCCCCCTGCCTGGCATAAACCTAAACTGCAACTCATCAGTATTCACTCTTTCTCTAATCATACCTTCTAGAACTCTTTTCATTACCTTTATTATCTGATCTAAAAACTTTTATCTGATCTAAAAACTTTATACCTCTATAATTTCCTCTTTCCAGGGCATCACCCTTCCCTTTATACACATTTACAATTACACTCTTCAACCAATCATCTGGGACAACACACTCATCAGGTCAATGACTAACCTCACCCCTATATCTCCTGAGGCCTTCAACATTTCAGCAGTCAACCCAGACACACCTGCTGCCTTCCCCACCTGCATCCTGCCTATTGCCTCACTCACAGTACCAGCATCAATCAAAGGCCAAGGGCCAAACACTGGATCTGCTGGCTCCAAACCTTCCCTATCCCAGTCAAACTCCTCATTCAACAACCGGTTATAATGCTCTCTCCATGCATCTTTAATATCCCTACTTCACCACCACCCTTCTGTCATCATTCTTCACACACTGCTCACCTATAATATCCCGATTATCCCTCTTCATCTGATTTGCCACCTTAAATATCATATTTTTCCTTTCCCCATGCTGTAGGTTATCAAGCAAAAGTCTCTGTGACTCAGACTTCGTCTTGTATACCTCTCTTCTAGCCCTACATTTGGCAGCCAAATATTCCTCCTTGATACCACCCTTCTTCCACTCCCGGAAAAGCCTTCTTTTCTCCTTAACTGCAGCTTCTACACCCTCATCCCACCACATACTTTATGTCTTGGTGGGCCTCTTGTCCAACCGCATATTACATCAGTAATATGTAGTAAGAGATTGTTCTTGAGGGCTCTGTACTGTTCATTAAAGCCTTTATCACGGCTCCCTGTTCAGCCACCATTCTCCTCATCTCGCTATACAGTAGAAGGCATCCCTTACTATTAAAATGCATTCCAATATATCAAACACCTTTGGGATCGGTTAGACCCCAAGGGTACCTAACATGTTACCTCATATCATTCCTTGCGTGCAGATAATTTTCATTTGCTATGTTTCTCCTTTTGTTTACAGGAAGTCCCAGCATTGTTCTACAGCAGATGAACCAAAAGTTTAAGACATTAGCTTTCAGGTTTGCTAGGGTTAAGGTTAAAAGTAGCATATACAACATTTTTCACTTTTTTCCAAACAAATAAAAATATACATTTTTTTCATATATTTTTTTCTTTTGACCTGAATGAAAGAAAATGGCTTGAATTATTTGTGTTTTATAGCACATTCCAATATTATAACATAAGTATTTTTTCCCCTTGAGGTATGTGTGGCCATGGGTTACTTATTGCAATAAGAAAAAGGGTTCTCTAACTAGGGTTAATAATCTTTCGTGCGAGCATAGTCGTGATTTTAGCTGTTTTCACTGATTTCCCGTTTCATGACCTTTGACCCCAGACCTGGCCAATGTAAGACATAGGTGTACGATAGATATTTGTAGTACTAGTTAATGTCTATGAGCATGCAACGTTTCATTCAGTTCCATCAAGCTGCTGGGGAACCAGGGGCATTTTTGAAAACCGGTACTGGTAGCTGGGGACGTTGAGGCCAATCTTCGCAGAGTTGCCGCTCGAGAACTAGAGGAGGGAGAGGAAAACAGATGGGACAGTTCAGATAAGGAATGACCCCAGGAATACGCCCCAAAAGTCAGTGTTTTCAAAGGCCACCAGTATTTCTCCTACAAGTCAAAATGTGGAAAGTAAGAAAAAAGCGGATTTTCGACCGTTCCTAGGCAACGAGTAGTTACCTAGCAACAGAAACCATGCAGACACAACTAGACCATAGCCTGGTCATTGTGCCCATGTTTGGTCGGAATTGGTCAATCCTGAACTGTAGCACCGCCTGCCACAATTAAACACGAAACCAAGCAAGAAAACATGACTAACAATAAGGTCAGCATGAGCTAGCCATTAAATAATCTCTCTCTCTCTCTCTCTCTCTCTCTCTCTCTCTCTCTCTCTCTCACTTAATACACACACACACACACATATATATATATATATATATATATATATATATGGTACAGTGGTAAAGTGTGCGTTAGTGTGCATTTTCATACACTGAAGAACGAGGGTTAGCGCCACGCCAACGTGATAAACTTTGGGAGCGTTTTTCTGGCCACGTACTGCATTGGCGGACACAAGGGGTGCTGTGGTTGAACCAGTGTCGCATACTATAAAGTATGCTTGCACCCAGTCGGCTTCCGCGGGACGATTACACTTGGTTCACAGACTACACACATATCCAAAGCCATTCCAACACAAAAGTACACTTACAGGCATTTCTCACCCTACATACAATCTCTGCCAGACAGCCTAAGCCACTTGGTAGAGATACTGTACACTGGTTGTATCGTCCCCACTTCGGTCTGGATAGGCCGGTCCTGCAGTGGACACTCAACCGGCTGATGAGATTATATATATATATATTTATATATATATATATATATATATATATATATATATATGTGTATATATATATATATATATATGTGTATATATATATATATATATATATATATATATATATATATATATATATATGTATATATATATGTTTAAGAGGAGCCTGTGGAGTCACATGGAGAGACAGGCTGACGAATGAGGATATAAAGGAGCGTTGTGGTGTTGATGTGGATGTGATAGGAAGCGTTATGAGGAACACACTGAGGTGGTTTGGCCATGTGGAGAGGATGGAGGGTGAAAGACTGACGAAGAGAGTGTATGTGAGGGAGGTGGAGGGGGAAAGAGGGAGGGGGAGGCCGAGGATGAGATGGAGAGATGGGGTGGAGAGGTATATGAGAGAGGGGGGTGTGAGTTGGGAGCAGGGGAGTGAAATGGCGGGGGACAGGGCGACTTGGAGGCGATTTGTTTGTGGCCACCCCTAACGGGATTGAGGCATCTGGCAATATATATATATATATATATATATATATATATATATATATATATATAGATATATATATATATATATATATATATATATATATATATTGTAGATGATTATCCATTGTCCACATCTCTGTTGCTCGTTTCTTTACATTTCTGTTCACTTTATAGTACTGAGTATACAGAATTAATGATTAGCATATCTGTAACGATTTTCCAAAAACCTGGTAGAAATGCTATAATTTTGTACATTATTCCTATCCCCTTTACCAGTTTGTATACCTGGATCAGATTACGCGCTAGCAAATGACCCAACGGCCCTGGATATGCAAATGAAGATTACGCCCTTTAAAGCCCTATGCAAACAGACTCCAATCTTCCCTTTCCTTTCGCCACGAGTTCCTTTTCCACATCACTGATCTCTTTCGCAAACCAGGAACTCTATTTGAAAGCCAGTGTTACTCGCTTATACTTCCAATCTCTTAATCTTTCTTGTCTACCTTCTGTTTACTTTCTTCCTCCATGCTCCTCTGCCCCATTCCTGTCCCTAACTCACTCCGTTCTAGCCTCCCTTTGAATCCTCCTTTTCACTTCTGCTTTTCAGATTCCATCCCTTTCTCCCTCCAAGAGTCCCTCCATCTCGTCTATCGCAGTCTTTGTCAGGCTGAAGTCCCCCCCTTCTGAATAAAATCGTCTAGCGTTGCCCTTACGACGTGCTCGGGTAATCGTTTATCCAAAAGAGGACAGACGGACTTTTAACTTTACTCTTTCTCATTTTAACAGTTGCTTTCCTTCTATCTGCTCTTCATTTTGCTCCAAATATCCTCCTTTCTCCTTGGACCAGCTTATTTCAGGATCTCCTTCCCTTTAGCATTTTCTGGGGGGGGATAGTGTTTGATGAGCGTCACATTCACGTCGTTGATGAGTGGAGAGTATTTCTTGTGGTGGTCTGGTGTACGACTAAGAGTGTCTGGGATGTATGTCGGGTGCATGTGCTGTGAATCTGGGATGTGTGTGGGGTACGTTTGGTGTGAATCTGGGATGTGCCTGGGGTGTATAAGAGGGATATGTCCATAGTTAAAGACCACAATTTTGGATATTTTTGGGAGATGGATACGGTTGGACTGGGTTCGGCTATCAACGGTGTACTTTGTTTTGTTCTACTTTAACAGTTCCGTCTGAGAATGGTAATTATTTGGGGTTTTAAACCACGAACAAGCTTACAATCAATTTCATGTCATAGAGTTCTATTTCACAGTCATTGAGGGAACACTGCACTCTTTCCTTTGCCCTGGCTCTAAAAATACATTTTCGTTATGGAAAGGAATATAGCATGAGTGTAGTTGGGGATCCGAACACTGTTAGTTAGTGAATTTGTTCTCGGATTTGTAATCTAAAGCCATTCTGATGAAGTAAACTATACATAGATAAGCAGTGAGAAGGACTGATAATAATTGGTTTAAGCCCATCAGTACGAGAGGTCTGCACTTTGCTAAAATCGTCTACAGATAGCAGGAATAATATGAAAAAAGATGCCTTTTTAGTGAACGAATTGCTGGAGACATTTTTAATCTCTTCAATGAAAAAAAAAACGAGAATGCTGAAAAAATCGTGTACAGGCAGAGGGAATATAATAAAAGAACATCGTAGTAAAAGTTAGGCGAAGAATGTTATTTTACTTTTTCAGTACTTGAAATCAA
>NC_137000.1:22246139-22268639 GCF_032717465.1 Coenobita brevimanus | reverse complement strand
AAGTACCATGATTAACAACATTGCACTCAAAACAGATCCCTGATGCACACCAACGTTCACGGAATAGTCATCACTCAAATCTCCATTCACTCTTACCTGGGTGCAAGCACCCACATACATAGCCATAACCACCCTAACCAGCCACTCTTCCAAGCCAAGCTTTCTCATTGCCCACTTCACCACCTCTCTAGGGACTCTGTCAAAGGCCTTTTCCAAATCAACAGAAACAAAATACAGATCCCTTTTCTTCATAATATATTTTTCCTGAAATGTCGAACAATGAATATGGCATCAGTGGTCCCCCTGCCTGGCATAAACCTAAACTGCAACTCATCAGTATTCACTCTTTCTCTAATCATACCTTCTAGAACTCTTTTCATTACCTTTATTATCTGATCTAAAAACTTTTATCTGATCTAAAAACTTTATACCTCTATAATTTCCTCTTTCCAGGGCATCACCCTTCCCTTTATACACATTTACAATTACACTCTTCAACCAATCATCTGGGACAACACACTCATCAGGTCAATGACTAACCTCACCCCTATATCTCCTGAGGCCTTCAACATTTCAGCAGTCAACCCAGACACACCTGCTGCCTTCCCCACCTGCATCCTGCCTATTGCCTCACTCACAGTACCAGCATCAATCAAAGGCCAAGGGCCAAACACTGGATCTGCTGGCTCCAAACCTTCCCTATCCCAGTCAAACTCCTCATTCAACAACCGGTTATAATGCTCTCTCCATGCATCTTTAATATCCCTACTTCACCACCACCCTTCTGTCATCATTCTTCACACACTGCTCACCTATAATATCCCGATTATCCCTCTTCATCTGATTTGCTACCTTAAATATCATATTTTTCCTTTCCCCATGCTGTAGGTTATCAAGCAAAAGTCTCTGTGACTCAGACTTCGTCTTGTATACCTCTCTTCTAGCCCTACATTTGGCAGCCAAATATTCCTCCTTGATACCACCCTTCTTCCACTCCCGGAAAAGCCTTCTTTTCTCCTTAACTGCAGCTTCTACACCCTCATCCCACCACATACTTTATGTCTTGGTGGGCCTCTTGTCCAACCGCATATTACATCAGTAATATGTAGTAAGAGATTGTTCTTGAGGGCTCTGTACTGTTCATTAAAGCCTTTATCACGGCTCCCTGTTCAGCCACCATTCTCCTCATCTCGCTATACAGTAGAAGGCATCCCTTACTATTAAAATGCATTCCAATATATCAAACACCTTTGGGATCGGTTAGACCCCAAGGGTACCTAACATGTTACCTCATATCATTCCTTGCGTGCAGATAATTTTCATTTGCTATGTTTCTCCTTTTGTTTACAGGAAGTCCCAGCATTGTTCTACAGCAGATGAACCAAAAGTTTAAGACATTAGCTTTCAGGTTTGCTAGGGTTAAGGTTAAAAGTAGCATATACAACATTTTTCACTTTTTTCCAAACAAATAAAAATATACATTTTTTTCATATATTTTTTTCTTTTGACCTGAATGAAAGAAAATGGCTTGAATTATTTGTGTTTTATAGCACATTCCAATATTATAACATAAGTATTTTTTTTCCCCTTGAGGTATGTGTGGCCATGGGTTACTTATTGCAATAAGAAAAAGGGTTCTCTAACTAGGGTTAATAATCTTTCGTGCGAGCATAGTCGTGATTTTAGCTGTTTTCACTGATTTCCCGTTTCATGACCTTTGACCCCAGACCTGGCCAATGTAAGACATAGGTGTACGATAGATATTTGTAGTACTAGTTAATGTCTATGAGCATGCAACGTTTCATTCAGTTCCATCAAGCTGCTGGGGAACCAGGGGGCATTTTTGAAAACCGGTACTGGTAGCTGGGGACGTTGAGGCCAATCTTCGCAGAGTTGCCGCTCGAGAACTAGAGGAGGGAGAGGAAAACAGATGGGACAGTTCAGATAAGGAATGACCCCAGGAATACGCCCCAAAAGTCAGTGTTTTCAAAGGCCACCAGTATTTCTCCTACAAGTCAAAATGTGGAAAGTAAGAAAAAAGCGGATTTTCGACCGTTCCTAGGCAACGAGTAGTTACCTAGCAACAGAAACCATGCAGACACAACTAGACCATAGCCTGGTCATTGTGCCCATGTTTGGTCGGAATTGGTCAATCCTGAACTGTAGCACCGCCTGCCACAATTAAACACGAAACCAAGCAAGAAAACATGACTAACAATAAGGTCAGCATGAGCTAGCCATTAAATAATCTCTCTCTCTCTCTCTCTCTCTCTCTCTCTCTCTCTCTCTCTCTCTCTCTCTCTCTCTCTCTCTCTCTCTCACTTAATACACACACACACACACACACATATATATATATATATATATATATATATATATATATATATATATATGGTACAGTGGTAAAGTGTGCGTTAGTGTGCATTTTCATACACTGAAGAACGAGGGTTAGCGCCACGCCAACGTGATAAACTTTGGGAGCGTTTTTCTGGCCACGTACTGCATTGGCGGACACAAGGGGTGCTGTGGTTGAACCAGTGTCGCATACTATAAAGTATGCTTGCACCCAGTCGGCTTCCGCGGGACGATTACACTTGGTTCACAGACTACACACATATCCAAAGCCATTCCAACACAAAAGTACACTTACAGGCATTTCTCACCCTACATACAATCTCTGCCAGACAGCCTAAGCCACTTGGTAGAGATACTGTACACTGGTTGTATCGTCCCCACTTCGGTCTGGATAGGCCGGTCCTGCAGTGGACACTCAACCGGCTGATGAGATTATATATATATATATATATATATATATATATATATATATATATGTATATATATATATATATATATATATATATATATATATATATATATATATATATATATATATATGTATATATATATGTTTAAGAGGAGCCTGTGGAGTCACATGGAGAGACAGGCTGACGAATGAGGATATAAAGGAGCGTTGTGGTGTTGATGTGGATGTGATAGGAAGCGTTATGAGGAACACACTGAGGTGGTTTGGCCATGTGGAGAGGATGGAGGGTGAAAGACTGACGAAGAGAGTGTATGTGAGTGAGGTGGAGGGGGAGAGAGGGAGGAGGCCGAGGATGAGATGGAGAGATGGGGTGGAGAGGTATATGAGAGAGGGGGGTGTGAGTTGGGAGCAGGGAGTGAAATGGCGGGGAACAGGGCGACTTGGAGGCGATTTGTTTGTGGCCACCCTAACGGGATTGAGGCGTCTGGCAATATATATATATATATATATATATATATATATATATATATATATATATATATATATATATATATATATATATATATATATTGTAGATGATTATCCATTGTCCAAATCTCTGTTGCTCGTTTCTTTACATTTCTGTTCACTTTATAGTACTGAGTATACAGAATTAATGATTAGCATATCTGTAACGATTTTCCAAAAACCTGGTAGAAATGCTATAATTTTGTACATTATTCCTATCCCCTTTACCAGTTTGTATACCTGGATCAGATTACGCGCTAGCAAATGACCCAACGGCCCTGGATATGCAAATGAAGATTACGCCCTTTAAAGCCCTATGCAAACAGACTCCAATCTTCCCTTTCCTTTCGCCACGAGTTCCTTTTCCACATCACTGATCTCTTTCGCAAACCAGGAACTCTATTTGAAAGCCAGTGTTACTCGCTTATACTTCCAATCTCTTAATCTTTCTTGTCTACCTTCTGTTTACTTTCTTCCTCCATGCTCCTCTGCCCCATTCCTGTCCCTAACTCACTCCGTTCTAGCCTCCCTTTGAATCCTCCTTTTCACTTCTGCTTTTCAGATTCCATCCCTTTCTCCCTCCAAGAGTCCCTCCATCTCGTCTATCGCAGTCTTTGTCAGGCTGAAGTCCCCCCCTTCTGAATAAAATCGTCTAGCGTTGCCCTTACGACGTGCTCGGGTAATCGTTTATCCAAAAGAGGACAGACGGACTTTTAACTTTACTCTTTCTCATTTTAACAGTTGCTTTCCTTCTATCTGCTCTTCATTTTGCTCCAAATATCCTCCTTTCTCCTTGGACCAGCTTATTTCAGGATCTCCTTCCCTTTAGCATTTTCTGGGGGGGGGGGGATAGTGTTTTATGAGCGTCACATTCACGTCGTTGATGAGTGGAGAGTATTTCTTGTGGTGGTCTGGTGTACGACTAAGAGTGTCTGGGATGTATGTCGGGTGCATGTGCTGTGAATCTGGGATGTGTGTGGGGTACGTTTGGTGTGAATCTGGGATGTGCCTGGGGTGTATAAGAGAGGGATATGTCCATAGTTAAAGACCACAATTTTGGATATTTTTGGGAGATGGATACGGTTGGACTGGGTTCGGCTATCAACGGTGTACTTTGTTTTGTTCTACTTTAACAGTTCCGTCTGAGAATGGTAATTATTTGGGGTTTTAAACCACGAACAAGCTTACAATCAATTTCATGTCATAGAGTTCTATTTCACAGTCATTGAGGGAACACTGCACTCTTTCCTTTGCCCTGGCTCTAAAAATACATTTTCGTTATGGAAAGGAATATAGCATGAGTGTAGTTGGGGATCCGAACACTGTTAGTTAGTGAATTTGTTCTCGGATTTGTAATCTAAAGCCATTCTGATGAAGTAAACTATACATAGATAAGCAGTGAGAAGGACTGATAATAATTGGTTTAAGCCCATCAGTACGAGAGGTCTGCACTTTGCTAAAATCGTCTACAGATAGCAGGAATAATATGAAAAAAGATGCCTTTTTAGTGAACGAATTGCTGGAGACAGTTTTAATCTCTTCAATGAAAAAAAAAAAACGAGAATGCTGAAAAAATCGTGTACAGGCAGAGGGAATATAATAAAAGAACATCGTAGTAAAAGTTAGGCGAAGAATGTTATTTTACTTTTTCAGTACTTGAAATCAATCAAAATTTGAACAAAATTAACAATCTTAAGGTAAAAACAATTAAAAAATAAAGTTTTAGTGCTGAAAAACTTATTGGCTTCAATGCAGTAAGTCTTTGTACACCTTCCTTATTCTCAGGCTCGCAGCCGTGTACTGGTCTTGCTTTGCATTAAAAAAAAAAAAAAAGATGCAGATACTGAGGCTATTTCTAGTACGATGAAAACACTCAATAATCATAAAAGGTAAAAAAAGTTAGTTCAAACACTGATATTTCCGCTGTCAACACAATTACTGGGAAATCGCGAAACCAAGGAATAGCAGATAACTTAGCTTCACCACGCAGGCAATCACATCTGTTGTCCTACTGTAATTATGTACAAACCTTGGCCAATGGTTATACCAATGGTTAAGCAGCAGATTTTATGAGAGTGTAAGGAGGCTAGACTGTGCTGTGCCTTGTCATTTGGGGGGTGGTTTCATGGCGCTGCTGGACCCCATTACCTGCCACTGCCTCGAGGTTCACAGTGGGCACATTTAAAGTACCAACTGTGGAATTTATGGCTCATTCATGGGAATAGTTAAATGACTTTATCTTGAAAGGAGGATATATAGATGAAAAAAAATGACAGCACAATTTTGTGTTAGGAACGCAAATAATTATGAGAAGAGAATTGCTAAACTCAGTTTTGTGTAAGGAAAGAGCACATGATCTGGGAAGAAGAAAGTATACATATTGTGTTGATTTCAACGATGAGAAATATAACGCTAGACAAAATTCAGCAACACAGCTAGAGTTGTATAAAACTGTTCATGGGTCTACTCGGCCAGCCAAACCGGGGTTATTCTACAGTTACGACAACTGTAGCAGTAAAGAATAAAATCTGCAAGTCTACCCGGGGTACCTCCATCCACTAGCCAGCAATCGGAGAATCATACAGAATAAGGAGAACCCTGACACCCTGGCAGAAACTCTCTCATCGGACACTCCACACCCTCACCGCAGAACCTATAATACCCTCTTAGCTCACTCACCATCGCTCCAAGACCCCATTCAAGGAAACCTTCCCAGTAAACTATATAATAAAACACACACACACACACACATATATATATATATATATATGTGTGTGTGTGTGTGTGTGTGTGTATATATATATATATATATATATATATATATATATATATATATATATATATATATATATATATATATATATATATATATATATATATATATATATATATATGTGTGTGTGTGTGTGTGTGTGTATATATATATATATATATATATATATATATATATATATATATATATATATATATATATAAGCCTGTGCGGTGAAGTGTGCGTTTATCGTACAAGGAAGAACGAGGGTTCGTCCCTCACCAGGGTAATGAACTTTGAGAGCGTTCTTTCGGCCTCGCGCTACTTTAGCGGACATAAGGGGTACTATGGTTGAACCGGTGTCGCATACTATAAAGTATGCTTTCACCCAGTCGGCTTGCACGGGCCGATTACACTTAGTTCACAGACTACACATGCACAGCCACTCCATCACTACAGTTACACTTACAAGCGCTTCCAACCCTACATACAAACTCTACCAGACGGCCTAAGCAACTTGGTAGAGGTACAGAGACTGTATCGTCCCCACTTCTGTTGGGATAAGCCGGTCATGCAGTGGACACTCAAATGGCTCATGATGATGATCATGAAATATATATATATATATATATATATATATATATATATATCTATATATATATATATATATATATGGAGCCCCAGTGGTATAATGTGTTTTTCGCACACTGGTGAGCGCGGGTTCGACTCCCGCCAGTTATAAAAAAAAAAAAAAACTTGGGAAGCGTTCGCCCAGTCACTTGCTACTTTGGCGGACACAAGGGATGGTGTGGTTGAACCAGTGTCGCATACTAGTATGCTTGCACCCAATCGGCTTAAGGCGGGTTATACTTGGTTCACAGACTACACACATCCAAAGCCACTGCAACAGTACAATCACACTCACACGCACTTCTCACCCTACATACAGTCTCTACCAAACAGCCTAAGCCACTGGGTAGAGATACATTGGCTGTATCGTCCCTGCTTCGGTAGGGATAGGCCGGTCCTGCAGTGGACCTCAACAGCTGATGATAATGATGATATATATATATATATATACCGATATGTATGTATACAAACATATACACTTATATATATCATCATCATCAGCCGTTTGAGTATCCATTGCAGGACCGGCCTATCCCGACCGAAGTGGGGACGATACAGCCAATGTATCTCTACCAAGTGGCTTCGGCTGTCTAGTAGAGATTGTATGTAGGGTGAGAAGTGCTTGTAAGTGTAATTGTAGTGTTGGAGTGGCTTTGGATGTGTGTGTAGTCTGTGAACCAAGTGTAATCGGCCCGCGCAAGTCAATTGGGTGCAAGCATACTTTATAGTAAGCGACACTGGTTCAACCACAGCACCCCTTGTGTCCGCCAATGCAGTACGTGGCCGGGTGAACACTCCCAAAGTTTATTACCCTGGCGGGGCGCGAACCCTGGTTCACCCGTGTACGAAACGCACACTCTGCCACTGTATCACAGAGGCTCCCTTATATATATATATATATATATATATATGCTTGCACCCACTCGGCTTGCGCGGGCCGAGTACACTTGGCTCACAGACTACACACACATCCAAAGCCACTGGAACACTACAATTACACTTACAAGCACTTCTCACCCTACATACAATCTCTACCTGACAGTCGAAGCCACTTGGTAGGGATACATTGGGTGTATTGTCCCCACTTCGGTCGGGATAGGCCGGTCCTGTATTGGATACTCAAACGGCTGATGATGATGATGTATGTATACAAACATATATTAAGTGATACATACATACATACATACATATATATGAATGACAGTATATATATATATATATATATATATATATATATATATATATATATATATATATATATTCAGAAACTTCATTTCATCGTGGAAATATGTTTGTAAAATAACCACACGTGCATGAAGCGACAGTGAGTACTTTCGTATATTACATCTACAGACAGTATTCATATATATATATATATATATATATATATATATATATATATATATATATATATATATATATATATATATTGGAGAGACACACATTACACGCGTGTGTAAAAATATATTTGTACGCTCCTGACTGGGAATCGAACCCTCGACCTCTTAGATAGAAGTCAGCCACTGATACCACTCGATCACGGCGTGATAAAAGCCGCGAATACCTGATTTTTTACGAACCAGGTAAACCCATTATGGGAGGATATACTGTTTTTCAGTCACAACACATTAGGATCATTTCACAGTCCCACGCAACTCGGCAAGTGACATAGCAGTTTTAATCTATCCCAGACACAAAACGAGTGTCTTTAGATGTTGGAAAGACACACATTCCACGCGTGTGTACAAATATATTTGTACGCTCCTGACTGTGAATCGAACCATGGACATCTTAGAAGTCAGGTACTGATACTACCACAGCGTAATAAAAGCTATGAACACCTGATTTTTTTTTTTTTTTTTTTTTGACAAAGCAGGTAAATCCATTATGGGAGGATGTATTTCAGTCTCAACACACTAGGATCATTTCACAGCCCCCACGCAACTCGGCATTCGTGTTGTGTGTCTGGGATAGATTAAAACTCCGCTGTCACTAGCCGAGTTGCGTGGGGCTGTGAAATGGTCCTAATGTGATTGAAAAGCATCCTCCCATAATGTGAAGTCCTTAATGGGGATGATGGGGTCATTCTTGGAACTAGCTTTGATTTTGCTCTATAAAGCCTTTGAAGTCTGTCAGACCCCAGGTTACCCAACATGTTGCCTCATATGTAATTCCTTGTGTGCAGTTAATTCTCATTGACTGTGTTTCTCCTTTTGTTTACTGGAAGTCCGAACATTGCTCTACAGCAGATGACCCCAAAGTTTAGGATATTAGCTTTCAGTTTTGCTAGGGTTAAGGTTGATATACAATATTTTGAATATTTAAAAAATATATATATATATATATATTCTCATCTCATCTCATCGGCCGTTTGACTGTCCACTGCAGGACCGGCCTATCCCGACCGAAGTGGGGACGATACAGCCAATGTACAGTATCTCTACCAAGTGGCTTAGGCTGTCTGGTAGAGATTGTATGTAGCGTGAGAAGTGCTTGTAAGTGTAACTGTAGTGCTGGAGTGGCTTTGGATGTGTGTGAAGTCTGTGAACCAAGTGTAATTGTCCTGCACAAGCTGACTGGGTGCAAGCATACTTTATAGTATGCAACACCGGTTCAGCCACAGCACCCTTTGTGTCCTCCAATGCAGTACGTGGCCAGAAGAACGCTCCCAAAGTTTATTACCCGGGCGGGACGCGAACCCTCGTTCTTCAGTTCGAAAACGCACACTTTACCACTGTACCACAGTGGCTCCATATATATAAGGAGCCTATATGAAGCCTCTGTGGTACAGCCCCACCTCCAGCACACAACATGTCTCCCAAATAACAAAACTCTTCCACACACTCAAGAGACTCACCAACGAGTTCAATCCTTTCCCGCCTGACAATCTCCATCTGCTCTCCCTGACACACCATGCACATAAAATCATCATTATCTCAAAGTCTACCTCTGATACCACAACATCTCTTGTGCACCCATTTATCACAAACACTGCACCAGATGGAATTACTTCCCACGCCCTTGTGGCAAACTGCACACGGCCACTCCCTCGTCTTTGACAGTACTGCCACCAACCCTAGATATCATCACTTTTGTTTTATCTGCATTTACCCTTAAGCCCTTGTGCCCCATACCATCTCTTCACTTCCTAAATCTTTCCTCTGCCTCCATCTTGTTTTCTGCAATCAACACCAAATCATCAGCATACAATATCTCCCATGGGAGTCTGTTTCTGAAGTCACGTGACAGGGCTTCAAGTACCATGATTAACAACATTGCACTCAAAACAGATCCCTGATGCACACCAACGTTCACGGAATAGTCATCACTCAAATCTCCATTCACTCTTACCTGGGTGCAAGCACCCACATACATAGCCATAACCACCCTAACCAGCCACTCTTCCAAGCCAAGCTTTCTCATTGCCCACTTCACCACCTCTCTAGGGACTCTGTCAAAGGCCTTTTCCAAATCAACAGAAACAAAATACAGATCCCTTTTCTTCATAATATATTTTTCCTGAAATGTCGAACAATGAATATGGCATCAGTGGTCCCCCTGCCTGGCATAAACCTAAACTGCAACTCATCAGTATTCACTCTTTCTCTAATCATACCTTCTAGAACTCTTTTCATTACCTTTATTATCTGATCTAAAAACTTTTATCTGATCTAAAAACTTTATACCTCTATAATTTCCTCTTTCCAGGGCATCACCCTTCCCTTTATACACATTTACAATTACACTCTTCAACCAATCATCTGGGACAACACACTCATCAGGTCAATGACTAACCTCACCCCTATATCTCCTGAGGCCTTCAACATTTCAGCAGTCAACCCAGACACACCTGCTGCCTTCCCCACCTGCATCCTGCCTATTGCCTCACTCACAGTACCAGCATCAATCAAAGGCCAAGGGCCAAACACTGGATCTGCTGGCTCCAAACCTTCCCTATCCCAGTCAAACTCCTCATTCAACAACCGGTTATAATGCTCTCTCCATGCATCTTTAATATCCCTACTTCACCACCACCCTTCTGTCATCATTCTTCACACACTGCTCACCTATAATATCCCGATTATCCCTCTTCATCTGATTTGCTACCTTAAATATCATATTTTTCCTTTCCCCATGCTGTAGGTTATCAAGCAAAAGTCTCTGTGACTCAGACTTCGTCTTGTATACCTCTCTTCTAGCCCTACATTTGGCAGCCAAATATTCCTCCTTGATACCACCCTTCTTCCACTCCCGGAAAAGCCTTCTTTTCTCCTTAACTGCAGCTTCTACACCCTCATCCCACCACATACTTTATGTCTTGGTGGGCCTCTTGTCCAACCGCATATTACATCAGTAATATGTAGTAAGAGATTGTTCTTGAGGGCTCTGTACTGTTCATTAAAGCCTTTATCACGGCTCCCTGTTCAGCCACCATTCTCCTCATCTCGCTATACAGTAGAAGGCATCCCTTACTATTAAAATGCATTCCAATATATCAAACACCTTTGGGATCGGTTAGACCCCAAGGGTACCTAACATGTTACCTCATATCATTCCTTGCGTGCAGATAATTTTCATTTGCTATGTTTCTCCTTTTGTTTACAGGAAGTCCCAGCATTGTTCTACAGCAGATGAACCAAAAGTTTAAGACATTAGCTTTCAGGTTTGCTAGGGTTAAGGTTAAAAGTAGCATATACAACATTTTTCACTTTTTTCCAAACAAATAAAAATATACATTTTTTTCATATATTTTTTTCTTTTGACCTGAATGAAAGAAAATGGCTTGAATTATTTGTGTTTTATAGCACATTCCAATATTATAACATAAGTATTTTTTTTCCCCTTGAGGTATGTGTGGCCATGGGTTACTTATTGCAATAAGAAAAAGGGTTCTCTAACTAGGGTTAATAATCTTTCGTGCGAGCATAGTCGTGATTTTAGCTGTTTTCACTGATTTCCCGTTTCATGACCTTTGACCCCAGACCTGGCCAATGTAAGACATAGGTGTACGATAGATATTTGTAGTACTAGTTAATGTCTATGAGCATGCAACGTTTCATTCAGTTCCATCAAGCTGCTGGGGAACCAGGGGGCATTTTTGAAAACCGGTACTGGTAGCTGGGGACGTTGAGGCCAATCTTCGCAGAGTTGCCGCTCGAGAACTAGAGGAGGGAGAGGAAAACAGATGGGACAGTTCAGATAAGGAATGACCCCAGGAATACGCCCCAAAAGTCAGTGTTTTCAAAGGCCACCAGTATTTCTCCTACAAGTCAAAATGTGGAAAGTAAGAAAAAAGCGGATTTTCGACCGTTCCTAGGCAACGAGTAGTTACCTAGCAACAGAAACCATGCAGACACAACTAGACCATAGCCTGGTCATTGTGCCCATGTTTGGTCGGAATTGGTCAATCCTGAACTGTAGCACCGCCTGCCACAATTAAACACGAAACCAAGCAAGAAAACATGACTAACAATAAGGTCAGCATGAGCTAGCCATTAAATAATCTCTCTCTCTCTCTCTCTCTCTCTCTCTCTCTCTCTCTCTCACTTAATACACACACACACACACACACACACATATATATATATATATATATATATATATATATATATATATATATATATATATATATGGTACAGTGGTAAAGTGTGCGTTAGTGTGCATTTTCATACACTGAAGAACGAGGGTTAGCGCCACGCCAACGTGATAAACTTTGGGAGCGTTTTTCTGGCCACGTACTGCATTGGCGGACACAAGGGGTGCTGTGGTTGAACCAGTGTCGCATACTATAAAGTATGCTTGCACCCAGTCGGCTTCCGCGGGACGATTACACTTGGTTCACAGACTACACACATATCCAAAGCCATTCCAACACAAAAGTACACTTACAGGCATTTCTCACCCTACATACAATCTCTGCCAGACAGCCTAAGCCACTTGGTAGAGATACTGTACACTGGTTGTATCGTCCCCACTTCGGTCTGGATAGGCCGGTCCTGCAGTGGACACTCAACCGGCTGATGAGATTATATATATATATATATATATATATATATATATATATATATGTATATATATATATATATATATATATATATATATATATATGTATATATATATGTTTAAGAGGAGCCTGTGGAGTCACATGGAGAGACAGGCTGACGAATGAGGATATAAAGGAGCGTTGTGGTGTTGATGTGGATGTGATAGGAAGCGTTATGAGGAACACACTGAGGTGGTTTGGCCATGTGGAGAGGATGGAGGGTGAAAGACTGACGAAGAGAGTGTATGTGAGTGAGGTGGAGGGGGAAAGAGGGAGGGGAGGCCGAGGATGCGATGGAGAGAGGGGGTGGAGAGGAATATGACAGCGGGGGCTGAGTTGGGAGCAGGGGAGTGAAATGGCGGGGAACAGGGCGACTTGGAGGCGATTTGTTTGTGGCCACCCCTAACGGGATTGAGGCGTCTGGCATATATATATATATATATATATATATATATATATATATATATATATATATATATATATATATATATATATATATATATATATATATATATTGTAGATGATTATCCATTGTCCAAATCTCTGTTGCTCGTTTCTTTACATTTCTGTTCACTTTATAGTACTGAGTATACAGAATTAATGATTAGCATATCTGTAACGATTTTCCAAAAACCTGGTAGAAATGCTATAATTTTGTACATTATTCCTATCCCCTTTACCAGTTTGTATACCTGGATCAGATTACGCGCTAGCAAATGACCCAACGGCCCTGGATATGCAAATGAAGATTACGCCCTTTAAAGCCCTATGCAAACAGACTCCAATCTTCCCTTTCCTTTCGCCACGAGTTCCTTTTCCACATCACTGATCTCTTTCGCAAACCAGGAACTCTATTTGAAAGCCAGTGTTACTCGCTTATACTTCCAATCTCTTAATCTTTCTTGTCTACCTTCTGTTTACTTTCTTCCTCCATGCTCCTCTGCCCCATTCCTGTCCCTAACTCACTCCGTTCTAGCCTCCCTTTGAATCCTCCTTTTCACTTCTGCTTTTCAGATTCCATCCCTTTCTCCCTCCAAGAGTCCCTCCATCTCGTCTATCGCAGTCTTTGTCAGGCTGAAGTCCCCCCCTTCTGAATAAAATCGTCTAGCGTTGCCCTTACGACGTGCTCGGGTAATCGTTTATCCAAAAGAGGACAGACGGACTTTTAACTTTACTCTTTCTCATTTTAACAGTTGCTTTCCTTCTATCTGCTCTTCATTTTGCTCCAAATATCCTCCTTTCTCCTTGGACCAGCTTATTTCAGGATCTCCTTCCCTTTAGCATTTTCTGGGGGGGGGGGGATAGTGTTTTATGAGCGTCACATTCACGTCGTTGATGAGTGGAGAGTATTTCTTGTGGTGGTCTGGTGTACGACTAAGAGTGTCTGGGATGTATGTCGGGTGCATGTGCTGTGAATCTGGGATGTGTGTGGGGTACGTTTGGTGTGAATCTGGGATGTGCCTGGGGTGTATAAGAGGGATATGTCCATAGTTAAAGACCACAATTTTGGATATTTTTGGGAGATGGATACGGTTGGACTGGGTTCGGCTATCAACGGTGTACTTTGTTTTGTTCTACTTTAACAGTTCCGTCTGAGAATGGTAATTATTTGGGGTTTTAAACCACGAACAAGCTTACAATCAATTTCATGTCATAGAGTTCTATTTCACAGTCATTGAGGGAACACTGCACTCTTTCCTTTGCCCTGGCTCTAAAAATACATTTTCGTTATGGAAAGGAATATAGCATGAGTGTAGTTGGGGATCCGAACACTGTTAGTTAGTGAATTTGTTCTCGGATTTGTAATCTAAAGCCATTCTGATGAAGTAAACTATACATAGATAAGCAGTGAGAAGGACTGATAATAATTGGTTTAAGCCCATCAGTACGAGAGGTCTGCACTTTGCTAAAATCGTCTACAGATAGCAGGAATAATATGAAAAAAGATGCCTTTTTAGTGAACGAATTGCTGGAGACAGTTTTAATCTCTTCAATGAAAAAAAAAACGAGCATGCTGAAAAAATCATGTACAGGCAGAGGGAATATAATAAAAGAACATCGTAGTAAAAGTTAGGCGAAGAATGTTATTTTACTTTTTCAGTACTTGAAATCAATCAAAATTTGAACAAAATTAACAATCTTAAGGTAAAAACAATTAAAAAATAAAGTTTTAGTGCTGAAAAACTTATTGGCTTCAATGCAGTAAGTCTTTGTACACCTTCCTTATTCTCAGGCTCGCAGCCGTGTACTGGTCTTGCTTTGCATTAAAAAAAAAAAAAGATGCAGATACTGAGGCTATTTCTAGTACGATGAAAACACTCAATAATCATAAAAGGTAAAAAAAGTTAGTTCAAACACTGATATTTCCGCTGTCAACACAATTACTGGGAAATCGCGAAACCAAGGAATAGCAGATAACTTAGCTTCACCACGCAGGCAATCACATCTGTTGTCCTACTGTAATTATGTACAAACCTTGGCCAATGGTTATACCAATGGTTAAGCAGCAGATTTTATGAGAGTGTAAGGAGGCTAGACTGTGCTGTGCCTTGTCATTTGGGGGGTGGTTTCATGGCGCTGCTGGACCCCATTACCTGCCACTGCCTCGAGGTTCACAGTGGGCACATTTAAAGTACCAACTGTGGAATTTATGGCTCATTCATGGGAATAGTTAAATGACTTTATCTTGAAAGGAGGATATAAAGATGAAAAAATGACAGCACAATTTTGTGTTAGAAACGCAAATAATTATGAGAAGAGAATTGCTAAACTCAGTTTTGTGTAAGGAAAGAGCACATGATCTGGGAAGAAGAAAGTATACATATTGTGTTGATTTCAACGATGAGAAATATAACGCTAGACAAAATTCAGCAACACAGCTAGAGTTGTATAAAACTGTTCATGGGTCTACTCGGCCAGCCAAACCGGGGTTATTCTACAGTTACGACAACTGTAGCAGTAAAGAATAAAATCTGCAAGTCTACCCGGGGTACCTCCATCCACTAGCCAGCAATCGGAGAATCATACAGAATAAGGAGAACCCTGACACCCTGGCAGAAACTCTCTCATCGGACACTCCACACCCTCACCGCAGAACCTATAATACCCTCTTAGCTCACTCACCATCGCTCCAAGACCCCATTCAAGGAAACCTTCCCAGTAAACTATATAATAAAACACACACACACACACACACACATATATATATATATATATATATATATATATGTGTGTGTGTGTGTGTGTATGTGTGTCTATATATATATATATATATATATATATATATATATATATATATATATATATATATATATATATATATATATATATATGTGTGTGTGTGTGTGTGTGTATATATATATATATATATATATATGTGTGTGTGTGTGTGTGTATATATATATATATATATATAAGCCTGTGTGGTGAAGTGTGCGTTTATCGTACAAGGAAGAACGAGGGTTCGTCCCTCACCAGGGTAATGAACTTTGAGAGCGTTCTTTCGGCCTCGCGCTACTTTAGCGGACATAAGGGGTACTATGGTTGAACCGGTGTCGCATACTATAAAGTATGCTTTCACCCAGTCGGCTTGCACGGGCCGATTACACTTAGTTCACAGACTACACATGCACAGCCACTCCATCACTACAGTTACACTTACAAGCGCTTCCAACCCTACATACAAACTCTACCAGACGGCCTAAGCAACTTGGTAGAGGTACAGAGACTGTATCGTCCCCACTTCTGTTGGGATAAGCCGGTCATGCAGTGGACACTCAAATGGCTCATGATGATGATCATGAAATATATATATATATATATATATATATATATATATATATATATATATATATATATATATATATATATATATATATATGGAGCCTCAGTGGTATAATGTGTTTTTCGCACACTGGTGAGCGCGGGATCGACTCCCGCCAGTTAAAAAAAAAAAAAAAAAACTTGGGAAGCGTTCGCCCAGTCACTTGCTACTTTGGCGGACACAAGGGATGGTGTGGTTGAACCAGTGTCGCATACTAGTATGCTTGCACCCAATCGGCTTAAGGCGGGTTATACTTGGTTCACAGACTACACACATCCAAAGCCACTGCAACAGTACAATCACACTCACACGCACTTCTCACCCTACATACAGTCTCTACCAAACAGCCTAAGCCACTGGGTAGAGATACATTGGCTGTATCGTCCCTGCTTCGGTAGGGATAGGCCGGTCCTGCAGTGGACCTCAACAGCTGATGATAATGATGATATATATATATATATATATATATACCGATATGTATGTATACAAACATATACACTTATATATATCATCATCATCAGCCGTTTGAGTATCCATTGCAGGACCGGCCTATCCCGACCGAAGTGGGGACGATACAGCCAATGTATCTCTACCAAGTGGCTTCGGCTGTCTAGTAGAGATTGTATGTAGGGTGAGAAGTGCTTGTAAGTGTAATTGTAGTGTTGGAGTGGCTTTGGATGTGTGTGTAGTCTGTGAACCAAGTGTAATCGGCCCGCGCAAGTCAATTGGGTGCAAGCATACTTTATAGTAAGCGACACTGGTTCAACCACAGCACCCCTTGTGTCCGCCAATGCAGTACGTGGCCGGGTGAACACTCCCAAAGTTTATTACCCTGGCGGGGCGCGAACCCTGGTTCACCCGTGTACGAAACGCACACTCTGCCACTGTATCACAGAGGCTCCCTTATATATATATATATATATATATATATATATATATATATGCTTGCACCCACTCGGCTTGCGCGGGCCGAGTACACTTGGCTCACAGACTACACACACATCCAAAGCCACTGGAACACTACAATTACACTTACAAGCACTTCTCACCCTACATACAATCTCTACCTGACAGTCGAAGCCACTTGGTAGGGATACATTGGGTGTATTGTCCCCACTTCGGTCGGGATAGGCCGGTCCTGTATTGGATACTCAAACGGCTGATGATGATGATGTATGTATACAAACATATATTAAGTGATACATACATACATACATACATATAGATGAATCTGAGTATATAGATATATATATATATATATATATATATATATATATATATATATATATATATATATATATATATATATATATTCAGAAACTTCATTTCATCGTGGAAATATGTTTGTAAAATAACCACACGTGAAAGAAGCGACAGTGAGTACTTTCGTATATTACATCTACAGACAGTATTCATATATATATATATATATATATATATATATATATATATATATATATATATATATATATATATATATTGGAGAGACACACATTACACGCGTGTGTAAAAATATATTTGTACGCTCCTGACTGGGAATCGAACCCTCGACCTCTTAGATAGAAGTCAGCCACTGATACCACTCGATCACGGCGTGATAAAAGCCGCGAATACCTGATTTTTTTTACGAACCAGGTAAACCCATTATGGGAGGATATACTGTTTTTCAGTCACAACACATTAGGATCATTTCACAGTCCCACGCAACTCGGCAAGTGACATAGCAGTTTTAATCTATCCCAGACACAAAACGAGTGTCTTTAGATGTTGGAAAGACACACATTCCACGCGTGTGTACAAATATATTTGTACGCTCCTGACTGTGAATCGAACCATGGACATCTTAGAAGTCAGGTACTGATACTACCACAGCGTAATAAAAGCTATGAACACCTGATTTTTTTTTTTTTTTTTTTTTGACAAAGCAGGTAAATCCATTATGGGAGGATGTATTTCAGTCTCAACACACTAGGATCATTTCACAGCCCCCACGCAACTCGGCATTCGTGTTGTGTGTCTGGGATAGATTAAAACTCCGCTGTCACTAGCCGAGTTGCGTGGGGCTGTGAAATGGTCCTAATGTGATTGAAAAGCATCCTCCCATAATGTGAAGTCCTTAATGGGGATGATGGGGTCATTCTTGGAACTAGCTTTGATTTTGCTCTATAAAGCCTTTGAAGTCTGTCAGACCCCAGGTTACCCAACATGTTGCCTCATATGTAATTCCTTGTGTGCAGTTAATTCTCATTGACTGTGTTTCTCCTTTTGTTTACTGGAAGTCCGAACATTGCTCTACAGCAGATGACCCCAAAGTTTAGGATATTAGCTTTCAGTTTTGCTAGGGTTAAGGTTGATATACAATATTTTGAATATTTAAAAAATATATATATATATATATATATTCTCATCTCATCTCATCGGCCGTTTGACTGTCCACTGCAGGACCGGCCTATCCCGACCGAAGTGGGGACGATACAGCCAATGTACAGTATCTCTACCAAGTGGCTTAGGCTGTCTGGTAGAGATTGTATGTAGCGTGAGAAGTGCTTGTAAGTGTAGCTGTAGTGCTGGAGTGGCTTTGGATGTGTGTGAAGTCTGTGAACCAAGTGTAATTGTCCTGCACAAGCTGACTGGGTGCAAGCATACTTTATAGTATGCAACACCGGTTCAGCCACAGCACCCTTTGTGTCCTCCAATGCAGTACGTGGCCAGAAGAACGCTCCCAAAGTTTATTACCCGGGCGGGACGCGAACCCTCGTTCTTCAGTTCGAAAACGCACACTTTACCACTGTACCACAGTGGCTCCATATATATAAGGAGCCTATATGAAGCCTCTGTGGTACAGCCCCACCTCCAGCACACAACATGTCTCCCAAATAACAAAACTCTTCCACACACTCAAGAGACTCACCAACGAGTTCAATCCTTTCCCGCCTGACAATCTCCATCTGCTCTCCCTGACACACCATGCACATAAAATCATCATTATCTCAAAGTCTACCTCTGATACCACAACATCTCTTGTGCACCCATTTATCACAAACACTGCACCAGATGGAATTACTTCCCACGCCCTTGTGGCAAACTGCACACGGCCACTCCCTCGTCTTTGACAGTACTGCCACCAACCCTAGATATCATCACTTTTGTTTTATCTGCATTTACCCTTAAGCCCTTGTGCCCCATACCATCTCTTCACTTCCTAAATCTTTCCTCTGCCTCCATCTTGTTTTCTGCAATCAACACCAAATCATCAGCATACAATATCTCCCATGGGAGTCTGTTTCTGAAGTCACGTGACAGGGCTTCAAGTACCATGATTAACAACATTGCACTCAAAACAGATCCCTGATGCACACCAACGTTCACGGAATAGTCATCACTCAAATCTCCATTCACTCTTACCTGGGTGCAAGCACCCACATACATAGCCATAACCACCCTAACCAGCCACTCTTCCAAGCCAAGCTTTCTCATTGCCCACTTCACCACCTCTCTAGGGACTCTGTCAAAGGCCTTTTCCAAATCAACAGAAACAAAATACAGATCCCTTTTCTTCATAATATATTTTTCCTGAAATGTCGAACAATGAATATGGCATCAGTGGTCCCCCTGCCTGGCATAAACCTAAACTGCAACTCATCAGTATTCACTCTTTCTCTAATCATACCTTCTAGAACTCTTTTCATTACCTTTATTATCTGATCTAAAAACTTTTATCTGATCTAAAACTTTATACCTCTATAATTTCCTCTTTCCAGGGCATCACCCTTCCCTTTATACACATTTACAATTACACTCTTCAACCAATCATCTGGGACAACACACTCATCAGGTCAATGACTAACCTCACCCCTATATCTCCTGAGGCCTTCAACATTTCAGCAGTCAACCCAGACACACCTGCTGCCTTCCCCACCTGCATCCTGCCTATTGCCTCACTCACAGTACCAGCATCAATCAAAGGCCAAGGGCCAAACACTGGATCTGCTGGCTCCAAACCTTCCCTATCCCAGTCAAACTCCTCATTCAACAACCGGTTATAATGCTCTCTCCATGCATCTTTAATATCCCTACTTCACCACCACCCTTCTGTCATCATTCTTCACACACTGCTCACCTATAATATCCCGATTATCCCTCTTCATCTGATTTGCTACCTTAAATATCATATTTTTCCTTTCCCCATGCTGTAGGTTATCAAGCAAAAGTCTCTGTGACTCAGACTTCGTCTTGTATACCTCTCTTCTAGCCCTACATTTGGCAGCCAAATATTCCTCCTTGATACCACCCTTCTTCCCACTCCCGGAAAAGCCTTCTTTTCTCCTTAACTGCAGCTTCTACACCCTCATCCCACCACATACTTTATGTCTTGGTGGGCCTCTTGTCCAACCGCATATTACATCAGTAATATGTAGTAAGAGATTGTTCTTGAGGGCTCTGTACTGTTCATTAAAGCCTTTATCACGGCTCCCTGTTCAGCCACCATTCTCCTCATCTCGCTATACAGTAGAAGGCATCCCTTACTATTAAAATGCATTCCAATATATCAAACACCTTTGGGATCGGTTAGACCCCAAGGGTACCTAACATGTTACCTCATATCATTCCTTGCGTGCAGATAATTTTCATTTGCTATGTTTCTCCTTTTGTTTACAGGAAGTCCCAGCATTGTTCTACAGCAGATGAACCAAAAGTTTAAGACATTAGCTTTCAGGTTTGCTAGGGTTAAGGTTAAAAGTAGCATATACAACATTTTTCACTTTTTTCCAAACAAATAAAAATATACATTTTTTTCATATATTTTTTCTTTTGACCTGAATGAAAGAAAATGGCTTGAATTATTTGTGTTTTATAGCACATTCCAATATTATAACATAAGTATTTTTTTTCCCCTTGAGGTATGTGTGGCCATGGGTTACTTATTGCAATAAGAAAAAGGGTTCTCTAACTAGGGTTAATAATCTTTCGTGCGAGCATAGTCGTGATTTTAGCTGTTTTCACTGATTTCCCGTTTCATGACCTTTGACCCCAGACCTGGCCAATGTAAGACATAGGTGTACGATAGATATTTGTAGTACTAGTTAATGTCTATGAGCATGCAACGTTTCATTCAGTTCCATCAAGCTGCTGGGGAACCAGGGGGCATTTTTGAAAACCGGTACTGGTAGCTGGGGACGTTGAGGCCAATCTTCGCAGAGTTGCCGCTCGAGAACTAGAGGAGGGAGAGGAAAAACAGATGGGACAGTTCAGATAAGGAATGACCCCAGGAATACGCCCCAAAAGTCAGTGTTTTCAAAGGCCACCAGTATTTCTCCTACAAGTCAAAATGTGGAAAGTAAGAAAAAAGCGGATTTTCGACCGTTCCTAGGCAACGAGTAGTTACCTAGCAACAGAAACCATGCAGACACAACTAGACCATAGCCTGGTCATTGTGCCCATGTTTGGTCGGAATTGGTCAATCCTGAACTGTAGCACCGCCTGCCACAATTAAACACGAAACCAAGCAAGAAAACATGACTAACAATAAGGTCAGCATGAGCTGGCCATTAAATAATCTCTCTCTCTCTCTCTCTCTCTCTCTCTCTCTCTCTCACTTAATACACACACACACACACACACACATATATATATATATATATATATATATATATATATATATTTATATATATATATATTTATATATATATATATATATGGTACAGTGGTAAAGTGTGCGTTAGTGTGCATTTTCATACACTGAAGAACGAGGGTTAGCGCCACGCCAACGTGATAAACTTTGGGAGCGTTTTTCTGGCCACGTACTGCATTGGCGGACACAAGGGGTGCTGTGGTTGAACCAGTGTCGCATACTATAAAGTATGCTTGCACCCAGTCGGCTTCCGCGGGACGATTACACTTGGTTCACAGACTACACACATATCCAAAGCCATTCCAACACAAAAGTACACTTACAGGCATTTCTCACCCTACATACAATC